>NC_056732.1:1485978997-1486088997 GCF_019279795.1 Protopterus annectens
TTTCCTAATCTTTATGTCTTAGAACATTTTTTGCAACTTTATGAATATAATATTCTGCCTGGTTGTTGTTAAGATATCAAATGTTGGAGGTGTTATGTAGTAGAAAATGTTAAATAGGAACATGTTTTTGGGAGTGTATTGAGCTTGCAGATTTTAAAAATTCACCAGAGAATACTGTTGTCATAAATATTGGGGGAACAAATGGCTGTAAATAAGGAAATGCTGGAACACAGGATCTGACTGGCCTAGACATAGTAAAGCCTTTTTAACTTTAATTCTATCAACTACCAAAAAAGCTTCTTCTTCTTTTCCCGGTTAGGGGTCACCACAGCAGATCACCTGTCCGCTCATGATTGGCACTGAAGTTTTACAGTGTCAAGTTGCCAGCCCAGCACCCAGCCTTCCACAGAAGGCACACACACAGGGCCAATTTGGAGTGTTCTATCTACCTACAGCATGTCTTTGAAATATGGGAGGAAACCAGAGCACCAAGAGGAAACCCACGCAACCACAGGGAGGACATGCAGATTCTGCACAGGAGGCACCCCAGCCAAGGATCAAACCAGAGCACCTCTTGCTGTGAGGCAACAACACTAACCACTGCACCACTGCAGCTGGAAATCAGAATCTAAATTAACTGTGTTTGAAGTATTGAATATTGTAAAAGAGATTAAAGTGCTAAAAGTGGGATCTTTAGAAGTGGGAAGGAATGAAGTGCATATAAATAGTTGGAATTGTGGAAACAATACATGAATACATGCAAAAAATGTTCAGGAGAAGGAGTGAAGTTTTATGGAAAGCCAGAAATGACTTATTTATGTAATGTTGAATTAAATGAGAGTTGCTACAAGGAAACAAAACAGAGTTTTAATATATAATACATGTAAATGAAAAAAAAAATGCTTTCTTTTAGTGTTTGTGTGTGCCTATGTCTGAAGTAATGATTTAATCAAAGTGTTAACATTTATTACTGTTTATCACACAAACAGTCACACAAAGTCACATGTAAGGATCATATAGCATCATAGGAGGTTTCTAGGCTGTTGATCCTAAGGCCTCTACAAGCCTAGCCATGTTTATACCCTTGTTCCCTTATGGACCAAGATATATAGTCTATGTTTGCATGAGAATCTAAGATCAGCACCAGCTGCCCCTGGCTAAGAGGGACATAGGTGAAATCCCCAGTGTAAATTTACAGTTTCCCATCCAGTTGTCCAGGTTACATTTAAATAGGTTCATTGAGGAGCTCTGTTTTACATGAATTGGGAGTATGTTCCAGAGGAGTGGCAACCTCTGGGAGACATATCTGTCTTGCCAGCATATCCTGTTAATATCGCAGGCAAGGTTAAGACCCCTAGAGCACATGAATCTTGTCCCAGTGGATTTGCGGATGTGCAATAGCTTCGTCAAGGCGGGGTTAGAGACTGCTCTGTAGGCCAGGCACAAGCCACTTCTAAGCAGTCTATATAGTACTGAGTAAAGTGATAGGGCCTTCAGTCTGTCAGTGTAGGTTATGTGTTGTAGGCCCTGATTTCTGTCGGTGAGAAACCTCTGAGGTCTCTCCAGTTGTGCAGATGTCTGGTGAGGTACATACAGAAGGGAGAATTGTACTCTATTATTGGTCTGATGAGAGCCGTGTACAGGGGGGTTATAACCTCTTTAGCTTTGGAGGCTATACCCTTGCTTATGGCCTTCCTTACTACTCTGGACACCTGATGATCACAATTAAGGCTGCTACCAACTTGTGTTCCTAAGTTTCTCAAAACTGGGTTTGAACTTAGGGGATATTACTAATGTTATAATTAGCAGGGTTTCTCCCCTGCTGAAGGGGATGATAATATTTTTTTTTGCATTTAGTTTAAGTCTTTGATACCAATCATGTGTCTGTATAAGCCCTGTCTTAGTATGTTGACATATTTAGGGGATTTGATGATTGCACCCAGTTTGCAGTCATCAACAAACTTGGTAAGCCATAGGCCATCTATTTTCACCTGGACTTCTGAAAAACAGATACCAAACATTAGAGGGCCTAGCACAGATCTCTGTGGAGCACCACTGGTAATAGGTCTGTTAGTAGAGCTGGCATCCCCAGTTTTGACTGTATGTGTTCTGTTTGTGAGCCAGTTGGCAACTCATCTAGTAATGTAAGGGTTAATCCCCAGGTGGGTGAGTTTCTCAATATGACGCCTGAGTGACAGATTGTGTCAAAGGCCTTAGCAAGGTTGAGATAGGCAGTGTAAACTGTTTTGCCTTTATCCAGGGCCTTGGCGACATTCTTGAAGAAGTCCACCAGGTTTAGCAGGCAAGATCTGCCCTTAACAAAGCCAAACTTGGTTGGGTCAAGAGTTTGAAGGTCACCTGTATCCTTATTGATAAGATTCATGATGATTCTCTCCATGGCCTTGCAGATAAGGCTGGTTAGGCTTATGGGTCTATAGTTCCTGGGGTTTGTTGAGGGACCCCCTTTGTGCAAGTGGATTACAGTTGCTGTTTTTCACACAGCTGGGACAAAGCCAGTGCTTAGACTGAGATTGAAGAATGTGCTCAGTGATTCACTAACTCCTGTTTTAGACCTTTAAATAAGCAGCCTGGGATGTTGTCTGGTCCCATACAGGCTGTGTTTTTGGCCTTGAAGAGTGTGGCTATGACCTGCTCTCTGAAGATACTAGGCAGATGACTGGTGACAGGTATGTTATGGGGTATGATTAGTTAGAACAACGGGTAAAGGTTTTGCCAAACCTGTCCTTTAGCAAGTTGGTGATGTCCTCAGGTTCAGTATAAGTAGTACTGTCCATAGCTAGTTAGGCACAAAGCTTGGCCTTCCTTTTTAGATTTCAAATGTAGCTAAAGAATGCCTTGTGATTTACCTTAGCTAGGGATGCTAATTTAGTTTCGTAATTAACTTTAGAGGACTTTACAAGATGTCTAATCTGAGGGAGTACTTCCTTTGCTGGGACCATTCCCTCTTGTTTATTTTGACAGCAGTTTCTTCCTTATTGTATAACCTATTTATGCCGGATGCCCACCAGGGTGGCTTATTTTTTTGTGAGGATCTTGATTTGATCCCTTCTGGTACGGCTGAGTCGGTACATTTATATAGGTGTTTATACAGGACATTTGTGTACACCTCAGAATAGGGGTCATTGCTGTCAGTGTTGGCAGAGGGTCTCAAACTATTGATGCCATCACTGAGTATGCTATATTTTGCTTTGGAGAAATTTTTTAACCTTTTTGCTCCTGAGGGTAGTTCAGGTATGATCATTACTTTGAATGAGACTGATTTATGATCGGACTTTGGCAGGGAGGGCCCCACACATGGGGTGGTACAGCAATCCCTCATGTTGGTAGGCACTGTATCAAGGATGTTAGAGCCCTTTTTCGAGTGCTGGCTATCTGATCTAGAGCATTTGTTTTAGCAAAGTCTGGAACCTTTGGACAAGCTCGTTTGTGCTCATAAATGTTACCCAGTCGATGGAAGGATAATTAAAGTCACTCATGACCAGGGTATTTGGCTGTGCTGAAAGTAAATCAAGTAGGTCCAGGAAGTCTGTGTGGTTTTCATGGTATATGGTGGGAGACCTATAGCTAACAATGACATGGGGGGGGCTCTTTCCTACAGGTACTTGGACTTGGAGTAACTCTAGGGAGTCATACTGTTTAACCAGTCTAGAGGTGGTTATGTCTTTAATGAAAATGGATACTCCTCCTCCCTTTCTTTTTCATGTTCGTTGTGAGGTCTGAATGTGTGGAAGGCATTGTAGCCCTGCATGGCTGTGGTACTCTCTGAGACCTTGAACCATGTCTCTGTGACTGTGCAGACATCAGCATCTTCCAGGGTGAGAAATGCTTCAAGTGAGTGCAGTTTCTAATTTAGATACGTAGCATTAAGTACCATAACCCCAAGTTTGTTTCTGGAGGATATTTTTAAGTCAGGAATTTTGTTCTTATGACATTGCCTAAAAAAGGCACTATGGGTGAGGCAAGCACCTTTGCCAGCAGCCTAAAGCCTACAGGCAACAGGTAAAAACAATCTCTGGTAAAGCAGTGTGGTCTGTCAACCATATCATCCCAGGCTGTCAGATATGGGATTCCCTGGATCGACACCAGAAGCTAAGCCAATTGTTAAAGTCAGTCATTTTTTGTGTTATTGTGGCATCATCCTTGGTGAGGGAAGAATGCTTCTTAGGGGTAGGGATATAACTGCCTGGGACACACTTTCTGAAAGCTCCATCATGTCTCTCTTCATACAGTCCAGTAAAGTACATCTCAAGTCATTCATTCCAACATGGACTATGACAGAGTCATAACAGTACTTGTTGTTGAGAGACTTGATTGCGTGCATGATTTGCCAGATCCTGGCACTAGATGGACAACTGACCCTAACCTTCTGCTTGTCCAGTCTAGTGAGGGGCACATCTGTGTGTCTCACTACGAAGTCACCTATGACCAAGACATTTGGTTTAGATATGTTTTGCCTTAGGGGCTTATTGGGTGCCACACTGATACTGGTGTTATTATGTGCAGTGGATGCTTTTGGGACCATATTGTGTGCAGAAAGTTTGCACTTGGGAGGCCTTTTGGTATATTTCGAGTGAGTAACTCTGTGTATGTGGGTTTACAAGTCATGTGCTTGGTATGTGTGTGAGGTGGAGTGTGGGTGCTAACAACCTGCTTGTTATTTGGTTTGTTGTTGCATGAGAAAGACAGAGCACATTGTTTCCAGATTCATAGTATAGATACATCTCTCACATATTGTATTTGCATGTTTTGGGAGTAGTAGGTTGCCTGTATACATGAGGTAATTGCTACATTGCCTAACGATGACCACGCCAATCAGGCTGGCTGGAGAAATGGTGGGAAACTGACCTTCCATTATGACAGGTATTTTCTGTAATAAGTGGCTCAGATTGGACTAGATGGACTAGGTTCTGTTGTAGAATTAGTAAAATTAGCTAAACTGTGAGAAGTTTAGGGGTAGAAAATTGCACCAGGACCTCAAAAAGTGTAGCTGGGTTGCTCTTTGGGCAGCAGTCCACAACTGTATTGTGTGTTGATAAGCAGGGAAGCTTAGGAGAGTTCAGGAGGGCTCCCTAGCAGTTATCCAATTTGCGTCTAGAAATGGCAGTGCTAACCTCCATTGCACAGTACGCAGCTATACACAAATGCTGTGTTTAAATATCAGCTAAAGTAAAACAGTTGTCAAACAATCCAGCCAATATGAAAGCCCAAGACTGAGCCTTGTTCCAACAATCCCCAACTCAGATGGGTCCTTGACTACACTCGTCTACCATAAGGGTGCAGGAGAGCCCTCTTAATCTAAGATGGCTGGCTTTAGTGCTCAGAAAATGCCAGTCTAGATTCAGTAAGTCTTAATCTAGCCTATGGTATAATTTTTTTCAAGTACTGTAAATAGGCAGTGGAGAAAACACAGCCACAAACAATAAAAACAGTTTAAAGTAGGTGGCAAAACAGTTGCAAACAGTTTAAAAGTGCAAAGAAGGTTATAAAAATACTTATTTTTCAGAAGAATTCACAGGATGCCTTGGATTTCATAAGAATGAGTGTTATGCAATAAATCCTGGTAGGGAGAGTGAGTTAGCATTGTACTGAAATCATAAGTAAATTAGGTTTTTATTTGAATTAGACACTGTAAAATAAATAAGATCTATGTACAGATAAATAAAGATTATATACATTCTTATCCACTTCATGGAGTTCAAAGACTCCTGATTCAAAGAGAGACTGTTTGAATCAACCAACCCCTTATTAGCAACAGCTAACTTCCCTCCGCCAAATTTGAAATTAGCAATATTAATTTGTGACAAAATGTATAAAATGCTGATATTTTATGTGTATTTCAGAATTAAGTACCAAAATTGATAACTCAAGGTGTTTATCTATTTTCTATTATACTAATTTCAAATATTTATATTAAGATTTATTTAGATGCAATATAGATGGAGCAAATTAATAATGTATTTAATAATGTATTACAAGGATAAATGTTCTGTTTGATGTATGCATCAAAGCTTTTTAAATGTTTTTAATCATATTTAAAGACCTGTGATATTTACCTGTAGAATTAATTTACTAAGTGTGTATTATGATATTAAATATGTTTATTAAAGAAAGTGTTCCCATAATTGGAATCGTACTGGACAATTTGTTACTTGTTGCTATCGTTATTTTCATTCAAGGCATATATGACATATTAATATAAAGAAAAAGGGAAAACGCATTTATAAAACTCTAAAATTAAGATCATGAATTTAAACAACTTCAATAATTGAGATCAAAACATTAAGTAAAGTTTTCATAGTCTGGTCTTTTCTGCTATTAATTCAGAATATCTGTATTTATACATTTATAAAAAGCTTAGAATGTCAACAACTTTTCCAATAACAATTTCAAAGAAATAATATGAAGTAGCAACAGAAGTATAGCAGGTAAAACATATCAATATCTCTGAAAACACTCAAATCAACAGCATGCATATCAGTATAAGTTAGAGATGTATATCTATATCTCTATATTTTATAGTGAATAAGTTAGCAATTAGTACACACACACATAGTAATATCTCTTCATTCTCAATTTGTGAATTAGAACCATTAACTAAGGACAAGGTAATCAATTAATAATGCCACTTTAGTGTGATAATGGTCTGCACTTTTGTAACAATATATTATAATGAGAGATAGACAAACCCCATTTAAACTGTTCTTTTTGTTTTGAAGCCTTTAGGAAAGAGAATTTAATATAACAATGTCTTTTTGATAAATCATTACATATTCTTTAAATAGTTGAACTATTAAATATAGATTAAATGAATAGTTCAGCATGTGTATATAGTCAGAGCTTTAAGGCATTATGTTTGCAGTTACTAATAGATAAAAAACCTCAAATGACGTATTAATAACCATCAAATGCCTAATAATGATGAGCTCTATTAGTAGGACAAGAGAAATCATCCTGATCCCTCTTGTGAAAAAAAGAAGTAAATAAATAAATAAGTAGGTAGATAAATATAGTATATTTCAATCCTTCAATTATGAGACCAATCATTAACTGTGTAGACATTGGGCAGGATTCACGAAGCCTCCGTGTAAGAGTTATAAGTCTTACACGGAGGCTGCAGTTAAACGGAGTGATGTCAGCATGCTCTGCATATTCATGAGAGCATGCTGAATCACACCTAAGGCTAACACGGTCCGTGGAAGACAGTAGGGAGCGTGTCCGTAGGCCATGCCCTGCAAGCGGACACGCCCCCAGAAGAGTAAAAGTGCCCAAAGTAAACACCCACGACAGAGGCCATGGAAATGTGAATAAACACAACACAACACATGCCCCCACAGACACTATGAACATAAAATATATAAATGAACATGTTATATATTTTTTTTAAATCGTAAAGATGTTTGCCCGTGAGTGCGCTCGTTTGTGCGGGCATGCCCGTAGCTTAGCCACAGTTAGCAGTCAGTGGAAAAGGATATAAGAACTAAATATGTAAAGTAAGCCAAGAAGCAATAGCGTAGCGGTAGAGACGTCGGCTGAAGAGCAGGCATCCATGGTTCGAGCCCCCACAACATCAATTTTTATTTTTAGTAAAATAAGCACGAAACAAGTCCCTGACAAACATGTACACATATAAAATCATATGTTATGTAAAATGTAATGAAATAGTCCATTTATTTTGAAGAAATGTGAGATAACAAAACAATAAAAAATGCGAGATGTTCCTATAGCTGAGCTACAGTTTAACTAGGTGAGTGCATCTGCCCGTAGGTGAGCAGTGGTTTAACAGGTGCAAAATGAGTGCCCGTAGGTGAGCAATGGTTCAACAGGTGCAAAATGAGTGCCCGTAGGTGAGCCGTGGTCTAACACGCTGAAATTGTGTGCCCCTAGCTGAGCTGAGCATAATATGCGTGCTGACAGCCAAATGAAGCGTAAACCAGCGTAACCCATTTGCGCAGAGCTACACACCGCGCAAACAAGCTAACCGATGGGCAACGTTGAGCAAGCTGTAACAAAACTGCCTTTACACAGACACACCCCCTAGCCTGTCTAGACAGTCATAAAGTATAAAAAGCAGTGGCTAGGTTTGAACCCAGGATACCATGCACCATAGTCAAGGTACTGAACCACTAAGCCACGATAGCTGTACTTAGGAATGCAGTAATAGCAAATATATAGGAATGAATAGAAAGTGGAGCATGACAAAGCAGGTTTTGTGAAGTTGTTACAATTCCAAAATGGCCAATCACAGATAAGTGCGGGAAAAACGGCATATATAAGCCCCATAGGCTGGAATACACAGCATAAACGATTGTAGAACTGACTTGCAGCCAGAATGTCAGGAGTAGGAGAGGGTAGTTGCTTTCAAGCACAGAGGTGGGGCATTGAGGAGTCCAGATACATGGTCTGGCTCCTAGTCCACAATCATGAGGCCCAACTCATGCAGGGCCAGGTCCTGTGGGGAGCATATAGGGCTGAGGCATGGGACCGGTTGGCTCATGATCTCACCAGTGCCACAGGGATTACAAGGACTGGTGAGCAGGTCCGTCACCACCATGGGGACCTGAAGAGACGCAAGCAGGACCAATTGAACCTTTGGATCGAGGAGTCCCGGCAAATGCCCAACGCCCCACTACTGAGTAAGTTACATTTAATTATGTATGTAAGAAATTAAATTAGCTGATATTATGGAGATGTGTATTCCAATATTACTTTATTTATATTACAGCTGCAGGTGTCCGTTCTGCGAACCGCAGAGCCTATGGCGATAGGCTGGTGCGGTTGCGCCACCAGGCAGGTCAGTAATCCACTCCCAGTAACTGTAAAAAAATATAAAAGTATGACAGTTAGCAAAAGAGTGCAGTGTAGTCACTAAGTAATAAAATGTGCAAGTAACAGTGTAAGAGTGTTTGCAAGTATTGCTTGATTACAAAAGTGTGTTGCAGTCTGTAATCCAAACAGAAAAATGAAAATGTCTGAAATAAAGTCTGAAATAAAGATGCCCCACCTGTAATATAATAGTACACAACCTGCAGCAGGCTGAAAAGTACAGCTGCAGAAGATGAGCAAATCAAATGTGTGAAATATATCCCTGTTGAAATACTGAAACATGACAGAAGTGAGACTGCTGGAAAGGATTGTAATAACTACAGGTAAAACATGTCAATAAAGCCTAGAGGTAAGTACCATCCTGAATAGTAAAATGAAAACAAGTGAGAGAGTGTGAGAAAGAGTTATGAATCCACCAATAAAGTAGTAATAACCCCTGAATAAAGTATACTGCAGTCAGTACAGAATGAAATGAATGTGACAAGTAGAACCAAACTGCGAAATGTGTTCAAAGTGTTGCTGCAGCTGGAATGTGTATCCCAAAATCAGGATATGTTGCTCTCAGTCTGCAATATGCAGATAGTATGATTGTCTGAAATATCAAACATCCACAGTTGTCTATAGCTATATAAAGCAAATATAGCAGGATGATGTAGCTGAACAAAGCCAGATATGAACGTGTATGAATAACAATAAAATGTATATTGATGTAGCAGTAACAGTCCTATCACCAAATTGAAGTAGTTATCATATAGGAAACTGTAGTTAGAACAGTAGTGTGTGTATATATCTGTAGCTATTAGAAATGTACAGCATATGTATTGGTATTCGAAGGTGTTAATAATATTTTCTTCACCCCACCCTATAACCACATATAATCCATTCCACGTGAAATTGGTATGTGCAATCACAATTAACACCCCTGGACATTTGTCCTGTTGGGTCATAAATATTTGCATGTACGTTGATGCATCTGCCCTGTTCATACATCCAAACCTGATGGCCTGTTGCCATCAATCAACCCTACATGTTGTTGGACTGTGTATTGCTGTTCAAATTATGCATGTGTTATGCTCGCTGTTCAATGGTGTGAATATCTGGGTGTTTGGTTAATGGGAATACTAATGCATGCTGTTACAACTAATTGCGAATGGTATTGTATGTTACTAACCCAAACTGTCATGACATAATGCAAAACATAGGACGACAGGGAAGGCGGGTTCCAGCGGACCCACCTCTCCCACCTCAGCTGGCGAGTGCAAGTCTGGACCCTCCTCCGGTGGCCCTGTGGCACCTGCAGGTGGAAGCGCTGCAGGGGATGGGGCCCATCCCCCCTCTGCAAGCGTGGCCGGAGGAGAACCACCACTCACCCTCCATAGCGTCCGGACTGTGGTGCGTAGGGAGATCCAGGACTCTGTTCTTGGGCCCCTACGCCAGCTTGAGGCACAGGTGGCACAACTTACGGGCATGCCTGTTGCCCGGCCTACACAGCCCCATCCTGGGCAGTGAAGGAACAGTGGCAACTGCCCATGGGTGGGGATATCAGTTCCACTGTTGCCATCTGTGGGCTCATGGGCTCTGGATATCCAAACATCCGTCCCTGTCAATTGTGTAACCCCCCCACACGTGTCATACACCGCCCCTGTATGCGTCTTGTTTGTCTTGTCTGTTGACCTACCCAACCTACCTCCCCAGCTATACCGACTTCCTTTACCTGACATACCACTCTCACCTGAAAAAAAAAAAAAAAAAGGGCACGCTGTACCCACAAAAAAATTACGCCCCATACATAGCTGCCCATTCCGCACATATGTCTGCTGGACATGGAAACTATCAATTACAATTGGCTGTACAACAAGTATTATTGTTGTCCTGACAACTCTCTCAGGGGTGGAAGGTTTCAAATGTCACACCAAATTACATACATATGCACAGCTGTTGCTGATGAAGAAATGGGCAGCTATGGGCCTTACCTACATCCCTCCTGCAAAACCCGAGCTTGTTTCCCTACTGTCTTACCCTCTTTGTGACCCCTTTTTCACCACTTTCCTGTCTCCCCATTTTCATTTCTTTCAAAGAAATTAGCGCGGGTGTGCGCAAGAGTAAGCACTTTTAAGCAGTTGTAAGCAGGTGTGCGCGGAGCTGAACACCAGTGCGCATGCGTGAGCTCCGCGCAAACCAGCTCTAACCCGGTTACAACTGCTTAAAAGTGCCTTAGTCACTCTGATTGACAGATCTAGTTGTCAGTTCAAAAGCAAAATAAAATCCCACTGTCAGTCCCGAACCCAGGACCTTGGAAACAGTAGTCTGCATGACTTGCCACTAAGCCATGACTGTTATACAAGAACATTGTGCTAAAATAAATATATCATGTAATAGTAGGAATGAATGTAAAGGGAATATAGGATGTGTAGTACACAAAGCATGTCATGTATATTTACTGTCAAATCTAGTGGATATCTATGATAGTAGTGTGTGAACAGAAACAGCCATGCTAGTTGGTAGCTAGTAGGTAATAATGTCACTGTAGCACCTTGCAAGCCACACACATACTCACAGCAGGATAATCACTGCCCATACCCCACAACCTGTTACAGGAACACATCCGGACCAAGTAATAAAATATGTGGAGCAACGGGCCAAAACCAGGGACACATTACAAATAATGTTACAACAAACTTAGACAGTTCAGAGAGTAACATGTTCTGCATTTTGTGGGATGTTTGGAAGGGTATGAAGTCTGAAACTTAAATGTTTGTCACTGTATTCTGACTTGAGCCCAGAGTGATTTGCCAGAAAAAGCTGTGCATGAGATATTGACCAAAATATGAGGCAGAAATGTGGACAACCTGCAAATATTTGTACACATGAGAGGTCTGACACCACCATATTTGAATAGTTAAGAGCCTAGACATAGCAACAGTGACTGAGTTACAGGGATGCCCCACAGACTCCATGTGAAATGTACAAACAGTAGGCAGAAAGGTGTTACAACACACGCAATGGTAACTATGAAGTCCTGAAAGTATGCACCACTTGCATGGCAGAAAAAGTGTAGTAACACATATGCTCATGCTATCCCACAGTCACAACTGCAGCATACCAGACAATTTAATGGGTGTACCCCACTGATATGTACCATTCCATGAGGCAGATAACAGATGCACCTGAGAGTCTCTGGGGCCTGCTCAGCAGCATACTCAAATACCCTAATAGATGTCAAGGCCCACACCATGGCCAGACCACACTGCATGCTGTAACACCCTAGCAGATATAGCAAGCATTCCAAGGTGTGAATGTACATGGAAAATAGGAAAGCCACAGCAGCACACTACAGCCAGGACACCTAGCAGGCATACAAGTAGTGACTGTAAAGGGCAAATATTGAAGCCATAGCAACAAAGTGCAAGAGCCACTGCTATACACCAGTTACACCACATGTCCCACAGAAAAGCACACACACACACATTAACAGTAGTAGTAGTCGTAGGTGTCAGTGTACATACACAGTTAGTACAGGAAACTGGAGAAACGAATGGAGAAATGTTAATCTACAACACAGCTGGAAATATGAGAGAGATACCAACCTTTACACTCACAGAACATTGTCCACAGCATACCAGCATGGTCCCTGCCCTTAAAATCTGAAAGGGCTACGCCTATCTCACATACCTTTTTATAGCACTGTTCTGAAATCACAGTGAGAACTGCAATCAGTACACAACTGGCTGCATGCAATTAGCAAATGCTGGCTAACAATTGGTGCAGAGGCCATCACATGGACATATGCAGATACCTACAAAAGCATGCTGTACTCCCAGTCCACACATGCAATACTTTCATTGCACCCTGAGGAGGAAGTGAGAGACCGAGAGAGAGAGAGGCAGAGACAGAGACAGAGACAGAGAAAAACAAAATTAAACATACACAAACAAAACTGTTCAGCAACAGCCACCTGAAAGCTGACAACTGGCAAGTGGAGCAGCAGGACACAAAACCAGATGGCAAGACAAGCAGCTGTGACAAACACAGGTAATGTAAAGTAATACTATAAAGGTCTACATACTGTGAACCCTCCATATGTGTTATTGGTCTGTATCCATATGTATATGAAGATGTGCAAAGGGCAGGGGACATACAGCAACTATCAGTGAAGGCTGTACATACATTTGTATGTGAGAGCATCTATGTGCACATATCAATGTAGGTTGAATGTAGATTGTAGTGCAATGTACAAAGTAGGTTTCACAGTTATGTATGTTTAGCAGTATGTTAGTGTGTGTATACAGTATGGTAAACAAACATGTTGATATACCTATCTATCATATGGATACGTATGTATGTCAAAATATGTATGTATATATATATATATATATATATATATATATATATATATATATATATATATATATATATCATATGCATATATGTATACATACATAGAGAGAGATGTAGGAATGCATAGACAGATGTAGATAGATAGAATATGTACAAACATATATATGTAATACACACATACAGATATAGATATATGTAGATACATATACATAGACAGACAGATCTGACTATCTACAGGTATGACTGTATATGTCGACCTCAACACCCCCTGTCCCACCCCCTCTGTCACTCTCACCCCCTCTCTGTCACACACCCCCCTCTCCATATCTATAGCAATATATGTACATCAATATATATATGTGTATATGTATACAGACATATATATATATATATATATATATATATACATATAGATATATCTATATACACATATATATATATATATATATATATAGAGAGAGAGAGAGAGAGAGATGTATATATATTCTGAGTGAGGCACATGTGTACAGATGTATTGCAACAGGTGCCTGGTGACAAAGGCATGGAGTGAACACCAGTGTCAAAAGTGGAGTACCATTCCCCATTTCAAATCACCTACACCAGTAACCACCAGATATGTGATTGGCTGCCCACCACTGTATGTGTCAGGGGTGAACAGGGTCATAAATGTGTACAATAGTCCCCCCAATGATATTCACAGTGGCACACTATTCCTGGAATACCTGCACATGGTATGTGTCAGCAGACATGGTGTGTCAGCTATGAACATGTAGGTCAGTGTACCCCTCCACACCACATAATGGCTGCCATGGTATGTACCTCACATGACAGCTACAGATATGGAGAAGGACACAGTGACATGTACAACACTGTGACAATGCACTCAAACACATTACCAATGCACAGTGACTGACAACACCACAGAGTACACACATACTACCCACATAGAGGTTACCACTTCTGGATTTACATACTTAAGTCACACCCATGACAGATGTCCAACAACCAAAGTAACACCTCACACCATCCACAACCTAAATGACTGCTGTGTGTCGTCCATGCCACTGCAATAGAGAACACATGTGGAGGTAAAGGTTCCAACTCACAGATAAGACATACCCTGCAATAAACCACACATTGTTAAGAAGCAAGACTCCCCATGAGTACATGTCACACATACTCCTGCTGAATGTTAGTCAGATAGGTAATATGCCATATGAGTCACCCTGTGTAACTGTTTGACAGCAGCAGGTACCATCACACCACATGTGTCACAATGGTCAGGGTAGCAGAACAGTATGCTGCTGTGGTCCCAGGGGCAATAGCATATTGTATAGTATTGTATTGTAATGTATTGTATTGTATTGGTATGTTGAGGTGCCTGCTTCGTGGAGTGGAACCACTGCTGCTGTGCGCCAGTGTACAGGTACATATCCTGTAGTCAGGCTAGTGTTACATAGCACTTCTATATGTGTGTTTAGCTCCTGTCGGAGTTCATGTAGCATGCAACCGGGGATACCATCAGGTCCCATTCATGTTGTGTATTCTGCTTTCCTGAGGGCGGCTCTCACCTGGACATCTGTGATGACAGGGAGGTTACAGTCAGCTGGGATAACTATGTCTTATTTTGGGGGAGAGGGAGGGGTGAAACCTGCACTGAACCTGTCTGCCACAATGTTGTCAATATCTGTGGTTTCACTGAATTATTTGTTGTTGTGTACTTACTATGAGCATAGTGGAGGGATTCTGTCCAGGTTGCTAACATAACTGAAGAAGGCCTTGTGGTTATCTGTAGTGTCCTTCTTGATTTCCCTCTCAAAGTTGCCCATGGATGTTTGTATGAGGGTAAATAGATCCTTACTAGTGCTGCTCAGACATGTCTTCCCTTTATGGAATTATGCTCTGTCTTGCAGTAGCTTCCATCTTTTGTAATACAATCTCTCTATGGCTGGGGTCCACCAGACAGGATGCTGTCCCTTTGTGGAGAGTGTCTTGGTCATATATGGGATTGCATGATCCATGCATTCTCGGAGATGTCCGTAGAAAGCATTTGTGAAGGGGTCAGCATTGTGGGTTGTGTCTTCCACTGGCCCAGTGGGCTGAAAGGATACCGTGTCACTGTTACAAAGTGTAAAGTTTGCATTTGCAATGTTATTCACTATAGTCATTTGTGCTGGTGGTGGAGGTGGGATATGTATATCCAGGGCAATTAGTTTGTGGTCAGCTCACAGTAGTTGATGATGTAGCCCATACAGTACCTAGATACAAACCCCCAGAGTGAGGAGGTGCTCTGGACCTGAATCAGTGTTCTGACTGCTGGGGTTTGGTAGTATGTCGTATGGAGTGTGCCAGGTACTGTTGCACAGTCGCTGGCTGAGCACTGATACCTGGCCATTTACATGTGTATCCACCAATAGACAGATGCTATATATGTGAGATATGTCATATCATAACAGTCGAGTAGCATGTGTAGTATGTGTGCCAAATTCTGCTGACATATATTGCTGATATCAGGTTATTTCCTTTTTCAGGCACATGGCTCACCTGAGAAATCCAGCTTACTCTGCAGCTGAGGATGAGGAGATACACCAGAGCCTGGTGTGGGATTATGCAATACTCTTTTCCCGCACCAGCCAGAATCAGCAGGAGAGGGCTGCACTGTGGCAAGACCTGGTCCATCGGGTAAATGACATAGGCATGCATAATAGGACATATGAGCAGGTACGACATCACTGCAGTGATTTAATCAGAAATGTCCGTCAGCGTGCGTCGGATATCCACAGGCAACAGGTCGCCACAGGAGGTGGGGTGGCCACACATTCCCCCCCTCACCAGACTGGAGGGGCTACTCCTAAGTGTTGTAGCTCCAGTCCAGGAACATCAACAGCAACACACCTGCATTATGATGGAGGCTGGAGACACACAGCAACACGACATGGACCGTGCAGGTAATATGCCATATGTACACTTGACTGTTCTGTACACTGTTAGTTTATGCATGTGTACGGTGTGTCCTTGGTATATAGCTGTCAACATAGTATGTAATTGTGCAGGTGTGATATTGCCAATATCAGCAGCTGACATGTGAAAGGCAACTGTTGTACTACTGAACTGTATCATATACAATATCAATGGCACAGTTGTGCTCACTGACATTAATCCCCTCATTTCTGCAGGTCCCTCCGGTGTTACAGCAAGGCAGCCCATCCATGCTGGTGAGTGTGTATTAACAATACCTATAATCGTCTTGATAGTGCTAGTAATAATAGTGTAACTCAGTAGTGCTCTGTGTGTATACTGCGGGGTGTGCATGTGTGCATGTGTGCGTGTGTCCACGTGTGCATGTGTGCATGTGTGCATGTGTGCATGTGTGTATGTGTGCATGTGTCCATGTGTGCATGTGTGCATGTGTGCATGTGTGTATGTGTGCATGTGTCCATGTGTCCATGTGTGCATGTGTGCACGTGCCCATGTGTGCATGTGTCCACGTGTGCATGTGCGCATGTGTGCATGTGTGCGTGTGTGCATGTGTGCATGTGTGCACGTGTGCATGTTTGCATGTGTGCATGTGTGCATGTGTCCACGTGTGCATGTGTGCATGTGTGCATGTGTGCACATGTGCATGTGTGCATGTGTGCATGTGTCCACGTGTGCATGTGTGCATGTGTCCATGTGTGCATGTGTGCATGTGTGTATGTGTGCATGTGTCCACGTGTGCATGTGTGCATGTGTGCATGTGTCCACGTGTGCATGTGTCCATGTGTGCATGTGTGCATGTGTGCATGTGTGCATGTGTGCATGTGTCCACGTGTGCATGTGTGCATGCATGCACGTGTGCATGTGTGCATGTGTCCACGTGTGCATGCGTGCATGTGTGCACATGTGCATGTGTCCATGTGTGCATGTGTGCATGTGTGCATGTGTCCACGTGTGCATGTGTCCATGTGTGCATGTGTGCACGTGTGCATGTGTGCATGTGTCCATGTGTGCATGTGTGCATGTGTGCATGTGAGCATGTGTGTGCACGTGTGCATGTGTGCATGTGTCCACGTGTGCATGTGTGCATGTGTCCACGTGTGCATGTGTGCATGTGTGCATGTGTGCACGTGTGCATGTGTGCATGTGTCCATGTGTGCACGTGTGCATGTGTGCATGTGTCCATGTGTGCATGTGCGCATGTGTGCATGTGTGCATGTGTCCACATGTGCATGTGCACATGTGTGCATGTGTGCATGTGTGCACGTGTGCATGTGTGCATGTGTCCATGTGTGCATGTGTGCATGTGTGCATGTGTGCATGTGCACACGTGTGCATGTGTGCATGTGTGCATCACTGGTAACATTGTGTAGACATTGTAAACTGTGTTTCCTGTCTTCCTCCCACAGGTTCTGGTGCTGCTCTGGTGTCCTGCAGCAGGGAACCTGAATCTGGTGCCACAGGTACTGATAATGATGATATCTGTGTAATGGCACAGGAAGGTGTGTGTCAGGTCCGTCATTGGTCAGTCAATTGACAGTACACAGCTGTCAACCCCATCATTGTGCACAGTCATCCTGCCAGTACATCCTATGTCACCAATGTCCCTAGGTGATGGACAGGATACAGTGGGCATTGACCAGGGTAATGTGGTATCTGTGGCACATGCTTCCCCACACAGCAGCCATGGGCAGGGTCCTGAGATGGTACCACACAGACAGTTGCCCATGGGTTCTTGTGGGAGCATCCATGGGCGTACTGCCTCTGGCAGACGTGCCCAAAGAGGTCTGTCAACCTCAGCTATGTTTCGGGCTGTCGTGCAGGCACAGTCACGTATGGAAAGGTACACCAGACAGGGTCTGAGGGAGCTGAGAGCATGTCGCACATCCATGACTGACAGTATGCGTGACATTGCGGATGCTATCCATAATTTCACTGATGTCATAGACAGACGTTGTGGGGACATATTACAGCAGTTCCACAACTACATGTCCGTGAGCCAGGGCAATGGTGGACGGTTGCAGCGTCGACGTGGCCGTATGCCAGCAACAGCACCGCAGATGCCCCCATAGTGCCAGCAGCAGCACCAGAAATGCTCGGTCTGTGCTGTCATCAGACCGCCCCAGGAGACCACGTGCACGTGGCTCTGGACAGTCCCAACAGGGATCTGTGTCCAGTCAATGAACACCCGCTTCTGATGACAGTACCCAGTCTGGCTTAGTACCGGATACGGTCCGTAGCACCCCTGCCACGCACAGGTACCGTGTCCATGGCCACAGACACTGATCTGTATGACCTGGCAGGTGCAGTCTGTGGCTGTCCACAAATTCCAGTATATGGCAGCCATGAGGTGGAACTGTGTGCATGCATACACACATGCGAAATGTTAACACCTAGGGCTACCACATACACGCACACACTGCATCAACAGTGCCCCACCCTGAACTGCTGTCCCTCACCAACACACATATACATACATGTCAATTGGTGGTATCATTGGCAGACTCAGGCATACCTAGTTCACACCCTGCGCATATGATGAAACTGTGCCACCTCCTGCAATCTCTAACATCAGTGCAGGAACAGGTTAACATGTTGCTGATGCACAGGGTGACTACATAGAAGTGTATTAATAGTATCATGTTGGTAACAGTACAGTGTGCTGATATGATTGTGTGTATATCCCAGCATGCCTGATGCAGTAACTGTATGACTGTCCTGAATTGTTATCTACACCCATAGTAAGTACCATAGTGTAACAGCTGCACATTTTTGCATACTGGTGGTAAGAATGTCAACAGATAGCCACATACATAGGTAGCACAGGGGAGAAGGTAATGCAAGTAGTGATACGCAATGATGGACATGCACACTAATGGTGGCATGTTGCCCACAACGACTATGCAATGTGGATGTTTGCGCACGTTGATATGTGTGCAGTACCAATTTAATTTAAATTAAATTAAATTTTAAATAATTTCAGTTTTACCATGGACATCTGAGCTGTGCATTCCTGGGTACATGTTTATAGTGCCTGCATATTTGCACTGTTACCTACTGGAAGTGGTACCCCTTCTTTGTTGTATAATGGACTACTTCCAGCCCTGCTTACTGTAGCTTTGTTTGCATGCATGTTTGCTTGAGGTTCCCTGGAACACTGATTCCACCTGCAATGCAGATTTACAGAGCTTCTGTGGATTCCTAGTGACATCTGCATAGCTTACTATACGTATGTCAATGTCTCACTTGACAGAACGTCACTGTCTGTCCTATTCGCATGTACGTTGCCTGTGACACATTGCATATGACTTACCTGGCATTTGCCCATGTGTGCAGTCATAAATGCCAGCGCTATGAAATCAGAAGCAGTACACCCACACATACTCACCTTCAGTATGTTGTTCCCCATTGGCCCTATGTGTTGGTAATCACCATGGCAATCACACTACTATGGTAGCATGTGCAAAGGTAACTTGTGAATCACCTCTATGGTACAGTTGTGGAATATGTGGGTCATGTGGCAATGTAACAGCTGCCACATGTACACAGTCAACCCTCTCCCCTACACATGGACGTACAACATATGTATGAGATGCAACCACATAGCCAAACTGGGGACTAAGCACTCTGAACCCAGTACTGGCATAACCTGTCAGGTGGCATGAAATACTACAGTGACTACAATACCAGTCTGATGTAGACCTACACTTACAGCAATACAAACATGTGAACACACTGGGCCATTTGTGGAGCCTAAGAATAGCATCCTGCCTGAGTGGCAGACACCTCTGCAGCTGGCACACAGGCATACGTTATGCCAGAACACAGCACGCATAACACATAGCACACAAATCCTGTGTGCCAAACAGTCACAGCCTGTACGGCTAGACAACACACCTGCTACAGTTGTGTTAGGTACCTTTATTGTCCGGTACAGTGAGGTCACACTCACCAGGCTGGACAAGGTGAATGTCACAGTGATATGCCCGTGGGGCACTATGGTCCACCACATAACACAAGCATACAGGTCAGTCAGAGGCATGGACACATATGACTCAGTCATTGTCCATGCCACTATGGCTGACCTGTGATGTACCTCCCTGGACTACATGATAGGGAACATAGAAGGGCTCTCTGAGCATGTGGCACAGGCTGGTATGACCCTGACCTTGGTTGGCATCATACCCTCACCAGGAATGCTGACGTATTACTGAATGTTGATGAATTACTGTAGCTACAACACCCTAGCTGAAAGGTTCCTAGCATGTAGTCACTGCATTGCTGTGGAACAACTTGTTACCACTCTCACAACAGGTGAAAACATGCAGCACCTGTTCATCAACAACATGTAGACTATATGCCCCAGACCAGATGTGTATCCCTCGCTGCTAGGATGATACCATATACAACTCACACTGTATATACACATACCACATGCAGCACCTGCACAGAAGACCACAGTCATAATGTTATCCAGTGCAAATACCATGTATTCACATGTGGCAGGCGTCAGACATGGTAACTATTGAAGGTCACAGGTACATATGTGTATTTGGCACACACATACATCATCTGTGTCCATTGCCATTGCTGGTTTAATTGATGTCATGCATTATTGTGAACAACAACCCACACACATGGGCATTCTGTGTGACAAAAACACACGTGGTATGTGTGGAATTCAAAGCCATAACTAACTGTGCTATGACAGTAGTGAGAGACGCAGTAGCAGAGCATGCTATTTGCATTACTGGGAGATTTGCCCTCTTCCACGGTACTTGTAGGGTGCTGACATCATCTCTGTGTGGAGATTGGAATATGCAGCAGCTGGTGTGTTGTACTGGTTGGCAAAAGGGTCAGTTTTTTTACACATGTAATTGCACACACACTACTTTCACCCCCCCCACACCCACTTGTAGGATTCAAACCCCTACCTAACTATGTTATGACACTCAAGACGGACGTATTAGCAGAGCATGGTATTCGCATTATTGAGAGGTTTCCCTTCTCCTGCTGTACTTATAGGGTGCTGACATCATCAGTGTTTAGAAAGGGAAATGTGCATCTTGTAGTGTGTTCTCCTAGTTGCCAAAAGTGACATTTCTTTCATACAGACTTGCACACACACTAAGCCCTCTCCACACACACTGAGCATTTGCAGGATTCAAACCCCTATCTAACTATGTTGTGACACTCGAGACGGACGCATTAGCAGAGTGCACTATTCGCATTACGGGGAGGTTTTTTTTCTCCTGCTGTACTTATAGGGTGCTGACATCATCAGTGTTTAGAAAGGGGAATGTGCATCCTGTAGTGTGTTCTCCTAGTTGCCAAAAGGGACATTTCCCTCACACAGACACCAACCCCACTCACTCACTAAGCATTTGCAGGATTCAAACCCCTACCTAACTATATTATGACACTTGAGGGAGACGCATTAGCAGAGCGCACTATCCGAACTACTGGGCATCTGTTCTGCACCTGCAGTATTTATAGGGTGCTGACATCATTATTTCTACAGAGGTATGTAAATCTAGTACTACCTGTCAGGTGGGGGATAGCATATATATGCATTTGCAGCCACCTACATCAGGGTCAGATATGCACATCGCACTGGCAGGTTATGTTCTATACCATGCTTCCTGACCACAGGACCTGTAACACACAATACAACCAGTCCAGACCACCCCTCCCACATCCAGGACACACACTTTGCTTCCCTGGGAACAGTGCCAAGATATGCAGGTGTTCACATACACCATTCCAGTTGATAATGTCAGGTACAGGCATATTGTGTGTGGGAACTACTCAGGCCTCAACAACATTACCCTACAGCCACTACAATTTGTGAGTCCATGTGCTATGGCAGAACCACTCACCACAGCCACAAGGGGGAATACATATTGCACCTGACCATCTGCAACATGGGTACTCACTGTTCCACACCAGAGGTAGACCACCATTGTTGATATCTGACCATACCCACCTTTCCCTGGACATCCATATCCCATCCCCACTCCCAGGCAAGGTTGTCACTGCAAACAAACTGTATTTATCAAAAGCAGACTTTACACTTGTGAAGACTGGGGTGGAAGACATCAAAGGACCCATGCTGGGGGAGTATACAGGCCACTCTGCATAATCCTTGACAATTGCATTCTATGAGCATGTGGAAGGTTTGCATTGATCATGCTATCCCAAATATACCCATGACTGCTCCACAACAGGACACCTGTCAGCTGTACACCAGCCATATATGAGCTGTCCAACAGACAGAGTGAGCTAATACATTGCAGAGCAGTAGCCCACAGAGGGAGGACATCTCTGAACAGTACCATCACGACACTTCAATCCCTCATAATCATCACGACACAGTGTTGACAGTGAAATTGTCCAGACAATGCAGATAAGGCTCCCCTCAGTCTGTTATTGATGCCCACTTACTGTTAGAGGTCCTCAGCAACCCTCTTCCAGCACACACCAACAACATAGATGTGGCTTAGCAAATTCAAACCCTGGGATCTCCACTGTGTCCCTGCTTGACAGAGGCACAGCACACTAGCCTCACACGGTGCCTTATGTGACCTACTTTACAGTGGCACAGTAGCCTACTGTACTGGGGAGGCAGACGCCAAGCACACTCTGGCTAAGCTGTCATTCCCTAGGGCAAACAGCCTAGTGTTGACCTCTACACCCATATGTTTAATTGTCAGATGCACATTATTTGTTGCTGATAGACAGTTTGCAGGTCTTTATTGCCATAGCATTCCCTGTTTGTATGAACAACTTGTGTATCTGTGGAAGATGTTTGCATATGGGAGGGATCCACTATATCACATATGTCTCTGTAGTCATTTAACTGTGTGCACTGGGCAGATTGCTGTAATGTGGTTGGTTCCTGGAATAAGACGTACAAATACCAGATATGTGTGGCCAACTGCTAAACTGAGATTTGGTCTAAGTGTGTGAGCATGCCCAGTTCAGCCTTCCCATGGCATGTTGTCTGACATATGTCTCATTTATCAAAGTGTGCAAGCATGCCCAGTGTGAGCTTTCCATATGTTGAACTCTGCAGCCCACCACATTTGTGGATGAGTGTGAACTTCAACAATATCTCTCGTTTATGGTTGTGTGTTGTGTGTCATGTTGTGTAGTTACTGCCAACTGCTTTGTGTGTGAACACAACAGGGATTATACTGTGCCTGCAGGGTTTGCATGGGATACTTTGCATACAGTTGTCAACGTCCTTTCATACTGACCTAACACTGTAGTACCGTATAGTGTACTGGTTCAGTACTTTCACTGTGGTGGACAGTATCCTGGGCTTTAGTCCTATCACTGCTTTACATTTCCATAGTGAGCACAACAGCCTGGTTAGGGGCCAGTTGTGCACATCTGACCATGTTGCATTATGTTCAGATATGAACTACTTAAACCAGGCTTGTCCAATATTGGTAGTGTATTCCACAACATAGGTGTACATTGGCAAACACTAGCGATGTGCCCTAGGCCATTTCTAATGCTAGTCGGAGAGTGTGTTTGTCCTTCGACATACATTGTAAGTGGAGTTTGCCATGACATATGTCATGGTTAGCATACTGTGCCTCTGTCTACCTGTGACATAACAGTGATACCCAGGGTAAACCTACCATCTCCCATCCACTCATCAAGATTCCTCTTGAGGAGAATCGATGAGTGACTCCATGGAAAACCTGTACTGGGAGTTTACTCATGAGTGGGGGTGGCTTCTGTGTTATGGATCATGCAGTACAGCTTGTCCTATGTATGTCAGTGCTGGGGTTCAGGTCTCTCATGTGCATAGCTCACTGCCATTCAGATTGTACAAGGTGCAGCATGTTCATTGATTCCAGCTTGGACATGGCTTTATACATCAGGCACAGCTTGCCTCTGGGTAGGCAGTATGGCAGTGTGTGGAACTGCAGTTTGTTTAATTAGGCAACACATGGCATCTGTTCAAGCTCTTTGATACTCCTGGTGAGGTACTGTTGGGGACTTTACAGTTGATGGAGGTGTCTGCTGAGGTACATCCCACAGGGGCTGTTGTAGTCAATTGTAATGCTGATGAAGGATGACTGCAGAGCCACAATGACCTCCCCTTATCTAGATCTGACAACCTTCATGGTTAGGTGGGTATATGGTATGTTTCTGTAAACACTACAGCCACATGTTTGTCCAATGCAGGATATCTATCACCTTGTATTCCCAGGTCTCTCATTACATGTTAAGTACGTAATGGGTTAACACCTATGTGGTAATTGGTGGGCACTTACTGTATATCCACGGGGGTTGACTATACACTTTTCTGCAATTATCTTGCTGACATGGCTATGGCACCAGTTGTCTGTTTCTATGTGGCCCTTTTGTGGGATGCTTGTGTCAGCTGGAGGGTCAGATATGGTGGCCAGTTTGTAGTCCTCTGCAAACATGTTCAGACACAGTCCTTCCATGTTGGCCTGTATCTATGGGACATATATACCAAACGAGGGAGGTCCCAGGACCAAGCCTTGTGGGATGCCAGTTATATCTGGTTTGTAGTCTGACATGGCTGCAGCATGTCTGACCATGTCAGTTCTGTCCTTGGTCTGGTTTGCAACCCCTCTACTGACATAGGGGTTTATATTTAAGCTGGTGAGCCTATCTATAATGAACACGTGGGGTATTGTATGGAAGCCTTTGCAAGGTCCAGCTACGCTGTGTGGACCACATTGCCCTCATCACTTACCTTAATGACTGTTTCAAATGAGTCAAACATGTTTAAGGGGCAGCATCTGCACTTAAGAAAGTCACACTGGGTAGGGTCTGGTGTCAGTAGGTCCCCAATATCTTTATGTCTGCGGTACATGCTGATCCTTTCCATAGCTGTGCAGACCAAGCTTGTCAGGATTCTGGGGTGGTAGTTTGCAGTATCCATTCAGGCAACACCTTTGATGGGAAGGACCATTGTTGTTGTACACTGCTCTTTGGGTACATATCCTGTGGTAAGGCTGACATTGAGTAGTAGTGTGATTTGGCATTCCATTCTTCTTGGAGTCCATGTTGGACTCAGCCCAGGACACCATCTCATACCATTGCTGCTGTGTGTTTTGCTTTGTAGATGCTGGCTGTTACCTTAGCATCTGCAATGTCAGGGGGCCAGCAGTCTGCTGGGATAGATATTTTGCATTCTGGGGGGGGGGGGTTTGCACTGCACCTGTCAGGTTGTATGTTGGCAATATGTGTGTGTGTTTGGTATGTTGTTTGTAATATTTGAGTGATTCAGAGCATATCCGTGAATTCCCAACAAGGTTCCTACTATCAGTTGAGACAGCCTTGTGATTATCCTTAGTGTCCTGTACAATTTGTATCTTCATAGGTTCATAGGTTCATACTAGGCTATCCACCCTAGGGCATTTATAAGCCTAGCCAGAGTGTGCGTGGCTTTCGCCACCCCTTGTGATGTGAATATTATGGCCATTTATGATTTACTTTACTGTGCCTCTGTCTGGACGTGACACAGTGAAGACCGCCAGTGTACATCTACTATCATCCATCCACTTGGCAAGATTCCTGTTGAAGAGTGTCAGTGAGGGGCTCTGCCTAACATGGAGTGGGATTCTGTTCCCGGGTGTAGGGAGCCTCTGGGTTATGTATCTGTCCCTCCAGCACATCCTATTTCATTATGTGTTGAGGATGACATCTCTCACTCTCTCAGCTCCGATGGCTTTGGGTTTTCTGGGGTGGAGCATGTCCATTACTCCTGTGTTGGACATGGCCTTGTACAACAGGCATACAACACCTCTGTGTAGGCAGTATGTGACTGCATTCAGCTGGGGTGTCTACAGCCAGGCAACATATGACATATATTTGAGACCCTTTATCCTCTTGGTGAGGTACCTTTGAGGTCTTTCTAACTGCTGCAGGTGTCAGGTAAGGTACATCCCAAATGAGGCATTGTACTAGATTATGGGTCTGATAAGAGAACAGTACAGGGGCACAATGACCTCTGTTGACGTAGATGTGAATCCTTTCATGATACGGTGTCCAATATAGACAGTCTTCCTAGCCAAATTGGCAATGTGAGTGTCACATAACAGGTTACTGTCCATTTGTGTCCCTAGGTCTCTGATTACTCCTTCTATACATAATGGTTTACCACCTATGTGGTAATTTGTGAGTACCTTGTTTGGTATTTGGTGGGACATTCATACTGTCCAGTGTCTTCAGGACAGCTGGGTGGGGTTCCTGTGTGTGAGAGTGTGGTCTGTAGCATGCTACAGACTGTACAGCAGTTTTGCCTATGGTTAGGTGCACATGGGTGGTCTCCGATGCTTTGTGCATTGTCAGTTACCTGGACGTATGGGTGTCTGTGCTGAATATGGATACTCGCCCTCCTTTTATGTTTTGGTCCAGGTTTTGGGGCCATAACGCATGATATGAGGTATAACCTGGTAGTGCTGGTGTGCTGTCAGGAGGCTTGCAGCAGGTTTCTGTCACTGCACAGACATCGATGTTCTCCATACTGGGGAGGGCCTCAGGAGCATGCATATTGCGGTTTACATGTCTGGCACTGGTCAGCATTACCCTTATGTTTCTTACCACTTATGTTTTCTAGGGTGGTGGGTTAGTCTTTTCAGCCTTGCCTACGTAAGGCTCTATGGAGGTGGCAAAAGCCTTATCCATTATCCAGACGCCCAGGAGTAACAGGTGCAAGCCATCCCTGGAACAGCAGCATGGCTTGTCAAGCATGACATCCCAAGCAGACAGACATTAGATCCTCTTGGAATGACAGCAGTAATTGTGCCACTTGTTAAAGCTGATCATTCTGTGTTTGTACTGTGGCATCGTTCTTGGTGAGGGTAGGATGCTGCAAATGGTCAGTGTCATACCGGCCTGGACTACATACTCACAGAGCTCATCTATGTCTCTTTTCATGTAGTCCAGGGAGGTACATCTCAGGTCATTCACGCCAGCATGGACAATGACTGCATCATATTTCTACTTGCTTTGGGGTGACCTGCGTACTTGTGTTATGTGGTGTATTGTAGCAGCCTACAGGCAGCTTACTGTACCCTTTCCCTTGTTCAGTCTGGTGAGCAGGACAGCAGTGTGTCTGACTATGGAGTCACCTATTACAACTGTATCAGGCATGTTGTTTCTCCTTCTGGCCTGTGACTGTTTGGCACACCAGCTTTGTGTACTATGTGTTGCATGTGCTATGTTTGGAGGTTGTGGTTGCTTGGGGGTCTGCTTTGGAGGCCTCTGTTGGTGTGGTGTGTTTGTAATTAGGGCCTCCAGGAATGTTTTTCTGTGTTTATGTCTTTGGTTTGCAGTTGTGATAGGTCTATGTGGGACTGGGTTTGTGGTGTGTGTGGTTACCTTCTCCTCCTGACTAGTTTTGACAGTACTGAGTTGAGGGAGCTCAGCTTCCGGTTTGGATAAATGGTTGCATCTCTCACATATATTTGTATTTCTTGGGGGGAGTTGAGGGTTGTTTGTGTACTTGGGGCAGGTGTAACATTGCCTCAGGATTCACAGATTCAACTTGTTGTAGCTGGCCTTAGTGGATTGTATGTGTGGACATATTTTATTGCCATACTACTGATCAGTGATTACTTCCCTTTTTATGTTTGCTCTATCATGTAGTAACTTCCTCATTCTCTTGCATGGTTTGGTAATGGCTGGAGTCCAGCATGCCAGATGCCTGCGTGTATGGAATTGTGTCTTGTTGTTATTTGTGATTGCATAATCCAAGCATTCCTGGCTGTGTTCATGGAATGCCTGTATAACAGGTTCTGAGGTGTGGCCCATATTTTGCACCTGCACATGGCCTTTAATGGATTCCACATCAGTTTGGAGGAGTGCAACTTTTGCTTTACACATGTTTTTCACTGTGGTTTTCTGGCCAGGGACTGTGGTCAGGATGTGTATATCCAGTGTGATTACTCTATGGTCTGGTCTTACCAGTGAGGATACACTTCTCATCTTGCCATCCAGTACCCATGTTGCTGATTATCACATCCAGTATGCTTACCCCTCTTGTGGGAGTGGTACGTTGTTCCTGGGCATTTTGGTTTATGGATTCTAGGAACTTTTCTCCTACAGTGTTGGAGCTAGTATAATGCTCCCAGTCTATGTCTGGGTATTTTCAGTCAACCAATATAATGTGGTTTGGGGGGCTTGATATATTCATGTATTCCAACATAGGCCAGGTGCAGTTCCTTGTGTTAGGACAGTAGTCTGTAGCAGGCTATAAACTGGGAAGCAGTTTTAGCCACTGTTACTTGACCATGGCTAGTCCATGCTGCTTCTTATTGTGGTACCAACATGGGGGTGTGGTTATCCTTGACAATTATTGCTAGTCACCCTCCTTTTGTAGCTTGTGTTTTGAGGCTGTACAGCACAGTATGAGGTTTAACCTAGTAGTGTTAGGGTGCTGTTGTGAGCCTTGACCCAGTTTTCTGTTACAGGACAGATATCAACATTCTCCATACTGGGTGAGTTTACACTGCACGCATCTTGCTGTTTAGACTTCTGGCATTGGGCAGCATTACATCTAGGTTCTTATCCCTTGTGATACCTATGGAGGTGGGTTTGTGTTTTGAGCCTTACCTATTCAGGGCACGCTGTGGGTAACGACAGCCTTTGCCAGTATCCATGAGGCCTGGACTGATAGGTGCACGCCACCCCTAGCAGGTGGAGCATCATGTCATGCTCAGCATGTCATCCCAGGCTGGCACACATTGGATCCCCTTTGACTAACTGCAATACTTCAGCCAATTATTGCAATTGATCATCCCATCGTCATATTGTGGCATCATGCTTGGTGAGGGTAGGATGTTAGTCAGGGTCCTCAAGTGTGCATATACTACATGGTGTTACATTACTTAACACATGGCATTCATGCCTCAGGTGGTGCTGCAGGGCTGCATCTGTCGGATGCACATATTACACTCCCTGTATATGTTTGACAGCAGGTTATGTCATTTTAGGCATCCATATTATTATATGAGTGAGTCAGAGAGGGGTATCATTCCCAGGGTTCCTACTGAGCCAGTGTATGTGCTATGCGTTGCCTCTTTGCCAAGGCCAGGGCATACTGGGCACGCCTTCTTCTGCCTACTGGGGCAGGCTCAGGTTGTTCCTCCTCCGAGTCACGCTCTGCCTGTGATGGCCTTGGCAATGGTGGGGGGCTGTTTGGCCCGGCCCTATGCTGGTCCTGCTGCAGCTGTTTTCGCAAGATCATATTATGTAGCATAGCACATACCATGACAATTTGGGTACATGTAGTTGGTGAGTACGGCAAGGCTCCACCAGATGTGTCCAGACACCGGAACCGTGACTTGAGCAGCCCAAACACACGCTCTATTACATTATGTGTTTGTGCGTGTGCCTCATTATGGCGTTCCTGTTCAGGTGTGTGTGCGTTTCTGATGGGTGTCATCAGCCACGGCTCCAGTGCATAACCTGCATCCCCCACTAGGTGTCCGTGTGGGATGTCCCCATTGGCAAATGTCTGGTACAGCTGCGTCAAATGCCAGATATGGGAATCATGGTAGCTCCCAGGGCAGCCAGCACACACATTCATTATTATGCCCTGGGCATCACACACGACCTGGCAGTTGATGGAGGGGAAGCCCTTGCGGTTAATGTAGGCCCTACCCTGCTCACTGGCTGGTGCTTTGATGCATATGTGCGTGCAGTCTATTGCACCCACTACCTCAGGGTATTCCGCTATTTGCTGGAAGAGATGCATATTGCTGGCCAATACCTCACGGGCATTGGGGAAATATACATGATCACCGACATGTGCTGACATGGCATCCAGGAACTGGTGCAGTACCCTGGAGGCTGATGCCTGTGATATCCCCATCATATCACCAGTTGGTCTCTGGAAGGTACCTGTTGCTAGTATTCTTAGGCCAACACATACCTTGGTTTCCACTGGGATGGCTTCCCCTCTGTTGGTTCTGTGTGTGAGGCGTGGCCTGCACAGCTCGACAATTTGCTGCAGGAGGTCTCTGTCCACTCTATAGTGCTCTACTATCTCCAGCTCATGTAACCCATGGTAGATGACCCTGGGCCTATGCACTCTTCTCCGTCTCCTCACTGTGGGTAGTCTGGCACCATCTGCATTGTCACCACCCTCAGCAAGTCGCCTATGTCTCCTTATAACAGCTATGGCAGCCCCTAGCATTTCAGCTCTGACTTCAGCTTTTTCTATTTTCAATTCTAATAGCTTACTCCTGTCTTGCAGTGTCTCTTGAGAGAAACATCTTGCACTGCTCTTTGCAGAGTTTTACGTGCTTGGCTGAGCTACTATTCTGCCTGTGTAATTGCCTGCTTCTAATTGTTTTCACCTGCTAGCTCCAGCAGTATTCCCTGCTAGCTTCCTACTAATTCTGTTGCTTCCTTTTTCCTTTCTGTTTCCTCAGGGGGGAGCAACGTGCATACCAGCAGAAACACGCTCACAGTGGCTTACACGCGTGCACACATGCTTACACGGTTCAGAATCTGCTTATTCGGGTTAAAACGCATGCACACCAGTGCAAACAGTCTTAGAAGTCTGCCAACACGCTCCCACAAGCTCAGTCTGCCTTACACGTGCGCACACTGCCCTACCCACACCTCATGGCGCGCACACGTGCGCATGCACGCCCAGCAAGAAACTTTGGTGTAAGCAACAGTGTACACCTTCCATTTCTTGACTTTCCCATGCTTATCTTGTGGCACTCCTCTTTCCGTGATATGTGTCTGACATCTGTCATGTAACACTGACCTCCAATGAACTGCATTTCTTTCTACCATTCCCCCCTGTGATGTCACCTATCTCCTACTCTATTCCTCCCCTTATGTATCTCTTACACTACTCAGAATGTGCTCATTTGCTATGTGACAGTGGAATTCAGTATCCTAACACTCATTTACATCAGATTGCCTACTAATGCTTAGTTACATCTCTTAGACTCAGCTTCCCCCCTTAGCAACCACTAAACGGTGGCCATGTTGTTTTTGGTCTGCTGGTCCCTGTATTGTAAATCCATGTATTGCATAAAACCCACATTTGTGGGTTTATAACCTTCATTTTTATGTTTTATATAGCGCAACCCATTCGCGCGGGGCTGCGCTGCGTTTAAACATCGGTGATCATCGAAAAAAAACAATTATTTTTCATATTTGCATCGGGGTACCTTGCCAATGGCCACATATTTGGCCATTGGCATGCTGCCTGACACATATGCACCCTTTATTTGGAGCTGACATGGCTCCATTGTGATTTTTGCAGAAACGTACTCAGTTGTCAACTGAGTACATTTCTGCAGCTAAAACGCTCTTACGGGCTGCTTGGGGCTTCGTGGATCGCTAATCTACCTCATTTGCATGCCTTTCGGCTGCAAGTGAGGTGATTAGCATATCCACACCCACTCCGTGTAAGAGACGTTTTAGCTGGTCTCTTACATGGACTTTGGGGCTGTTCCTGGATCGCGAAGGCTGCATGGAGTTTTACACTACTCTTAGACTCCGTGCAAGCCTTCGTGAATCCTTCTCTATGTCTATTTTGTATAATTATTTAAACTGTAGATGTTTTTATATTATTGTCAAAGATTGCAAAATCATTATTCTAAACTTTTTTAATACTTTTAAACTTTTCTCCTCAGCCACTGCTGAAATTGTTGGATTTTTCCTGGAAATAAATTGCCAGTAAATAAGATAAATAAATTACAACGACCTTACATTAACATTTCATTACTCAGCAAAAGAACACCAGTTTTAGAATGTATTGTAGATGATATAGTGACAAATAAAATAATACCAAATAAAGTAATTCTATGTTTTAAACTGCCATTCATTTTACACAATTTACTATAATCAAAGCATTTTCATGTGTGCACCTTTCTTTGTTCCATCCTGTTGTTCTTTTCCCACATTGGTTCCATTATGCACATTTATTGTTATTTATCATTTCATTTTGCCCATGTTTTTTCTCATCTGTTAAAATTGTCTGTCAGATCAATCCCTTACATCTCACCCAGTCTCAACTTGATTCCCTCCCTCTGCCTTTATTTCCTCTGTTCTGGCCACAATGTCTCCACATTTGCTTACTTTTGCATTATTCTATCCAACCTCCCATTCTCTAATACTTGATAAACTTAAAAACTGCATCACTGTCACTTCGCTAAATCGTTTCTGTTGTTATTGCTGTTGTAAAGTTGTGGTGATTTAAGTGTCCTTGCAGTTCTTTGCTAAGTGAACCAGTCATTATCATCTGCCTTGACTTTTTATCACACTCCATCCCTTTCTCATGCACTCAGACCAAATGCCACTTTCATCATTTTTCTTTCCAAAATACTCTCCTAATGCCTCACTATTTTGTCTCTTCTTTGTCTATTCCAGTTCCTTTCCCAAATATATATATGCATTGTCCCTCCATTCTTTTCCCTGCATCTTTGACATCCTAATTAGTGTTCTTTTCCTTTCTTTATGCAGCCTCTTCTGTAAATAGTATCGTAGTATCAGCTGTGTAAAATTAACCCTGCTGGTCTTCCAATGGTCCTAAATTATTTAATGACTTACATCACTCGTGCTTCCTCCTATTCCACTTCTTTGCATTTATAACCTTCATCAATACTTCATTTCCTCCTTAACCAATTTCCTTTCCACTTTTACTGCAATTTATGCTGAAAGATTTTCCCTGACAAACTCCCATTCAAACAATTCATTCCTTTCCAGTGGTATGTTCTCAGTTAAATAATCCTCTTCCATCAGTCCCTTATCCTTTGACCATAATTCCATACCTCTCAACCTCTTAGAGCAAAAAATCTGGACAAAGCCTAAAATGATGGGGGGACAAATAGGGACATATTTTAAATATTGCTCTTACAAACTTAGAAAGTTGATAGAATAATAGGTTTTGCATTAGCATGCATTTTCTGAAAGATGTGGAGTCTTAATCTCAAATGTTTGTCATTATTTAATGACTTCAGTCCTCAGCTATTTGCCAGAAAAGTACAGATTTTAGGAGGAACACACAAAAAATATGAGGCAGAAATCTGGACAATCTGCAAAAATCTGTGCAGTTGGGAGGTTGGCTACACCTTTGTTTTCAGCTTTAATGTCTCTTGCACTACCTCATTTTAAAAACCTAACTTACCTTCCTTGTGTGCTATATCATACAAAACTCTTTTCATTCATTAATTCATTCATTTGTTCACCTGCTTTTCATTATCCCATTTGTCCTTTTCATCTATTTTCCCAGTTCTTTATCTCCCCTATTTCCAAACCAGCCCCTGATCTCCCCATTTTTTCCACATCTGTTTATTGATTTTTCCATCTGTGCTCCCCTCCCAACACTCAACCATCTACCCTCCTTTTCTAGTCCTATACAGTCCAAACATTTGTTCCAATCCCTCATTCTACTGATGTATATTAAATGCCAGAATATACTTTACCATCCCTTCCATGCCCCATCCCTTTACTTCTCCTTAGCGTTTCCCTTCCTATACTGCCTCTTTATGCTATAGAATATATATATATATATATATGTGTGTATATATATATATATATATATATATATATATATATATATATATATATATATATATATATATATATATACACACACACACACACACACATATATATATATATATATATATATATATATATATATATATATATATATATATATATATATATATATGTGTATATATCTATGTCTACTTCAGAACATCGAAGACCACATCATCAAGACGAAATAAACGAAAACCCACTTCATCAAACAGGCTAGATCAATGACGACCTTCCCAGGGTAAGTAATCACTCAGTCAACAACACACAAAAGCTTAATTGCACCATTCTAAACCCACCCAGGTGGGGGGGGCTATGCCACCCTCACCCCCAATGTGGGGGGGCTGTGCTCCCTACCCCCCCTAACTAAATATATCAACTCCGAGATCACACTACAGGTGGGAAAGGGCAAAGTTCACCTTCATGGCCAAGATGTTACTTACCCTGAGAAGATCTTCATTGATCCACTGTGTCGATGACGTGGGTTTTAGTTTATTTGATCCTGATGATGTGGTCTTCAATGACCTCAGGTTTCGATATTCTCAGGTAGACCCATATACATACATACACACACGTATATATATATATATATATATATATATATATATATATATATATATATATATATTTATATAACAGTTACACACATTCTTACTCTCTCTCTCTCTCTCTCTCTCTACTTCTTAACCACCGAAATATTCTTAATATTTACAAAAACATCACCATTTTAACTACATTTGATCCTTTGTACCAGAGCTCCCTCATGTCATTCATACATACTTTGTGATCAACATTTCTGTTTTCTTTGTGACTCACAGGAAATTCTATTCCTTTATTTTTTTCCATTGTTCCTCATACCCGCAGCTTAAATCATATGGATCCTCATCTCCTTATATCCATACCCTATCCCCGCCCTGTCCTTAGCAAAACCATTTTTCAATTTCTTTGTATTAAATTTGAGTCTCACCTCTTGTGTGTCACAGATTACCCATTACCACTAGATCCTCAGCCATTATTAGTTTTCAGTAAAATGGTCTGATATTGACTTTAGCATTCCCCTTATTCTATATTCCTTCTGACAACGTCTCTATCTTTCTTGGTAACATCCATATCTCTACTTGGAATAACCATAGAAAAAGTGAACACTTACTGAATTCCTCTCTAACCCTCCCCATCTTTCTATAAATCATGTCTCTATCTACAAGTTTATAGTACAATGTCTCTATCATCCCATGGACTATTCACCTATTGTCACTTTTGCCAAAACCCTGTTTCCAAAAGGTGATCTTACTGAAACAAACACATAATTGATGTCACTCCTGCATTATAAACCTTCTTCTCCTTCTTCCTTACTACATATCCACAGAAACACTATTAGGTTTCCACAGACTACAGTCGGTATCACTATCTGTATCATTCTTAGCTCCTTAGCTAGTATATTTTAATTAGCAGTTCAACATCTACTTTAATGTGTGAGAAGATTCTGTAATTCCCTAACCCCAGAGCATTCACTTAATCTTTACTGTCGAAGTGGGAGATTGTTGTCCCACACTCTCACATCAAATAAAAACATACATAAGATTTTTTCCACATCCCTTCTTACCCTCAAATAAAATTCCTTATTGAAGCCATCTATCCTTCACTATTCCATTTCTTACCTCCTCGACTGCTTTATTTACACTCCACTAGCAGCTTTGTATACAATGTCACTTACTCTTCCTTTCCCAATACTTCATATTTCCATACTCCCCTCTTTCCTTGCCCATATCTACCACTGTTTTTGCCAGTGCCCATATCTACCACTGTTTTTGCCAATTTCATAGCCTTGTATAATGGGTCCCTATCAAATTATTGAAGTTTCAAAACTACGAAATTCATATGGTCAGGACCAGATGATCGAAGTTTTGGAACTTTAACCAGTTTGAATGGAGATCACGATACATTGTGGGATTAGAAACTTGCCCTTTTCTGCAATGTAGTGTAATCTCAGAGTTGGTATATTTAATTTGCAGGGGGTGGGGCACAGGGGGGCTTGCCCCCCTGCATTAATGTAAAAAAATGTTTTTATTTGTGTTTTTTTTAAATGTTCAAAGTTCCAAAACTTTGATCATACGGTCTCGGACATATGAATTGTGAAGTTTTGGAACTTCGGCAATCTGACATACACTCTGTATAATATCCCATGTAATCTCTCTGTTGCCTCATTTTGTCTCCATTTTCTCCTCTAATTCCTCAGTTTCTTCCTTTAACATACCACTTACTAAATCAATCAGTCTGTGATTTTCAGTTCTACTCAACCTGACTTCAACAAAATTCCCTCCTCTCTATCATCGTGCTTAAATGCCTTCTCCTCTAGCTCATCAAACTCGCATCTTATTCTCCAATCCTCTACTGTCAACTTTTCTGTCTTCTCACCCACTACTTTTCTCTTCCTTTGGTTTGCTTCTTCTGTATCGCTCTTGCCTTGACACTGCCTATATTTCTTTTTCCTCCATCTTTCTCCACATTTCCACATCCTTCATAAGTCTGACATTTATTTGCTGTAATAATATCCAGTGATCTTAATTCTGCTTTGCTGTACTGCCGCAGTTGTTCTATATTGCTTCTGTTTTTTTAATATTAAGGCCAACCTTGAGACCTTTATTTGACTTTGCTTGACCTCATCTCCACATTTTCCCATAGTGCTCCCTCCATTTCAGTATTACTGACACACAGTCTGACATGATGAGTTCTACAACTTTCACCCTTGTCACTAGATCACTTCACTTGTTATCAAGAACCCATCTGCATTCATAATCACTTCACTTGTTATCAAGAACCTGTCTGCATTAATAGCCTGGCATGCTCTAGTAGCTGAGAAAGTTTACTCCATCTTCTCTGCATCACTTTCTTCAATCATGTCACCCATTCTTCTTTCCCTATACCTTTTATCATCTCCTGCCTTCTGTTAAATTTTGCCCTTTCTGACAAGCAATGAAATTGTGGGTCTGATGTCACTTTATAATCTTACCAATAATATTCACATCAGACATCCCCTTCAACAAGCCTGTTATTCAAAAATCACTTACAAAAAACATTTAATCCTCGTCTAGACTATCAATATTGCCTGTTATTTAAATCTTTCCCTCTATCGTTCCATAACCTTTAGTCTCTTCTTGAAGAAAATCACCATCGATGTATTTCCTCCCTTCTCACATTCTATGTACCATGCAAAAGTAGACCTTCGCCCTCAAGTTCTCTACTTCTTTAACTTCAAGTTTGGTCTTCTGAAGTAACCCAATATCCTCCCTTAAAGATTACTTTAAAAACCTACTTCTTTAACTTGGACTATAATTCCAAAGTGTAACTCTTTAACTTGGACTACAGTTCAAAAGTCTGACCTCCTTCCTACGTCATATTAATCAGAGATAGGATGGTGAGTGAGATAAGATCTTTTAATCACAGCTAGAGAGTCCAAGATTTAATACTTACCTCTGGTCATTCTCAGTATGTATGTATTATGCATGTTTTTTCTTGTGTATGTTTGGGTTTTCTGCAGGTGCTCCATTTTTCCCACCTTCCTAAAACATGCTGGCTGGATGGCTATGTTATGTCACCTGTACATATATTATATATAGCTTTGCAGCCTTTGCAGCTCACCTAGACCCCATACTCTTAGCATTCTTACTCAGCCCCTTTATCAAGGGGTAATTTAGGTACTTATTCTGAACTCTACTAGCCAGTGTGAGAGGCCTCATCTCCCATCTTTCCCACGAACACACACACACACACACACACACACACACACACACACACACACACACACACACACACACACACACACACACACTTTGAACATCTCATATTTGCTCTTACTTTTTTCTTGCCTACCACCCCATAACTCTACTTAAGTATGTTTGCTATCCCGCTAAAATTTTTATGGTCTTTTGATTTTGTAATTTTCTTTTTCCACCCTCTCTCTATATATTTTACTTTTTACATTACAGTCATGTCTATAGAACCTTGTTTTGCATGCTGATACAATGTTATGACTCAAAATGTTCTAGTGTCATAAAACCAGTTTTATCTGCAAAGTGAAGTCCTATGGCTCAGCATTTACCTCAGCTCCATAGCATTACTTTTCTCATTGAAATCAAAAGCGTATCTCATGTGCTCATGTTCTGAAAACATTACTAAGCAAGCCGCCCCACCTCTCTTCTTAACCTCTGATAAAATTGCACTGTAAAGCCAGTGCTATGCCTATAGTATTGTCATCACTGCAAACATCCATTGATTAATCCCATCTACCTTAATTTTTGAAGAAGGCACATTGATACTTTTCTTTGGGAAGCTATTCCTTTCCATCTTGCACAAAACAATCCACTATGTTCCAAGACAGAGCCATAGCCTCTGATTTGGAGGGACTAAGTTTCAAACCAGCTGTTTCATAAGCAGCAGAAGGGCAGCCAAGTGCCTACTGAAGATTACAAGAGGATAACCTCATCAGGTAACAGAAAAGATGCAAATCCATGTCCATAAAAAAATCATAAATAGGAGAGAAGAAAAGAAACAGCAATGACACACTTGTGCTGCCCATCTTGAATGCATATTGCTAAACACATAATGCAGACACAACTCTCACAAAACAATGAGAGGGACAAATGGAAAGTAGCAGGCACACTTGGACCCTATGCTTTTGTTTCATGTCACACAAGAGATTCCAGAATGCATGGTCATATACCTTTAATACGCCCACCAAATATATAAAGACTTATTTTCAAATACCTGTACAAGGGCAAACGGGTGATGCATTATTCCACAGCTAGGATCGAAAGGCATTGCTACTTCTAAATAATATGCCAGACATAATCTCCTTTCCACTACCCTGGTATAACCTCTCCAAGATGGACAGAGGATCATGGTCTATGTATAACTGAGTCATACATTCCAGTTCCTGTTTTTAAATGTAAGGACAACCACTAAATGTCCCAGTCTAAAGATATTCTCACTACCTTCCATGCAATATTAAAAGGTTGTGTTAAACATGACACTCCAACTATATCCACTAACTATAGCACTTCCTATCAGATTTCATCCACTCTTTCAGCCCCACCATCTCAGAACTGTGTAATTTCTGCAGAGATCATTTCTACAAGAATTGCCCTGATCCAAAAATATGATTCTAGCATGGTCTCTATGAAGGAGACTATGTCCATCAGTTTTGAGAGTTCTTCAAATTGTTTTGTCAATATCCTGATGACTTCTCCACTTGAAGTCACTCTCTCTCCATGCTTACTGATAGCAGCCTAGGTAGTCCCCCTCCCCCATGCACCAGAATCACAGAATGAGTGGCTAAGGCCTCTTTGAGGATAACTGAAAGTTATTCTGTAAGGACTCAGGAATCTCCTCCCACACTGCACTTTGCTTCAGCAACTGCCATAGCTGCCCTCCCCTCAGTCTGTAAAACTCTCTTCTTCAAATGTGGAAACCACCCACAGTGGCAATTCATAGAAGGCTTATTTCCTTAATGTGATGGCTTCTGTCAACACTTGTGTTGACCACCTAGTTTTAAGGTTAGCACCATAAAAAAATACGTATAGCTTTAAGCCACAGCTGTTTAATGCTGCTTCATTTGCTGAGGTCTTCAACAGGACCGTTTAGCAGCAGATCTTTCAGGAAATTCAACAGACATTAATAACTTTAGACCCATAGCAATCTTATCTCTCCTTGCCAAAAACACTTGAAAATGTATTCAAAAACAATTGCTAGACTATCTCCTGCAGGAATAACTCCTATCCCCTCCACAACATGGCTTACATCCTTCCCCTAGTACTAGCACTGCCCTTCTGACCTATATAGATACTGTCAATAAAGTTACAGATAACAGCAAACTAATCTCTTCCTTATTTCCAGTCTTGTCTAAAGCCTTTGACACAGTTTGTCACAGCAAACTTCTACTTCAGATGTCCTCACAATGTCTCTCTCAGCCCACCCATCTGTGGTTCAACCCACCCATCTGTGGTTCAAAAGCTACCTGTAAAATAGGTATCAGTCAGTAAAATGACACCCCATGCTCTCTCCTTAACAACCCAGTCACCACCAATGTACCACAAGGCTCTATCCTTGGCCATCTCCTCTTTAAGATTTTCACCAACATTATCTACACTTCCACACAACAAGCCACCATAATACAATGTGCAGATGATTCCACTCTAATTTGCAATTCTGACAACATGGTACACCTAAAAAAAAAATTACTCAGGAAGCTTTAACAGCCACTGAAGCATGGCTTCATAACTCACATGCTCAACCCAAAAAACCCAAACTACTACTTTTTTCCCCAAATCCCTTTCTCATTAAAAAAAAAAAGAAAAACAAAATTTAATGCCCTGTCTCTCTTGGTAATACAACTCTTGAAGTCACTTCAAATATCAAACTATTAGGGGTGACAGTGGACAATTATCTTGCATTCGATCTGCATGTACAAAATTGCATAAGAAAAACTCATCAAAAAGTAGGGATGCTTTACAGAGCCAAAACATTCTCACCAGTGCAACTAAAACTACATCTGCCACTACTTATCTCCTCCCTACTCTTCTTTAAGGTGTTCCCATCCTTACTAATCTTCAGGTTTCACAAAAATTAAAACTGAACAATGCTATAACAAAGTTGCTAAATTTGCAGCACATATCCCTTTCAGAATCCACCACTATGCAGCACTGAAAAGCATAAATTGATTAGAACTGCCACATCAATAACATATACACAACTTCTTACCACCTATAAAATTATCCAGCATCCATCTGCGTGTACAGCACTAAAAAACATTCTGCACGACTATGCTCCCAGTCGGTCATTGCAATCCAGTGGCCAAAAACTCCTGTCTGTCTACTAACCTAGCAAATCTGCTAAGCATTTTCTGTACTCATGCAAGGTTGCTAAGGCCTAGGACCCCTTACCTGTATCCATCTAGTCATTAACCTCCCTCCCATCCTTCAAAACCATTCTGAAAGACTTTCCTAGCAAAACTCTAGCTCTATTCTTGCTCAAAGCCAGCAAAAAACTATATCCCTAAAAGTGAACAAGTACCTTTTCATTCCTTATACCTCTTACTCTCCCTTCTTCACTTACTTTCTTACTGCTATCTAATTCTCTTCCCTGACTTTCTCTCTAAGTATACCTTACGCCTGTTTTTCCCTTCACTTCATATTGCAGTTCCTATTTGTATTAGACTAACTTAGCTTTAATTTCTCTACAAATTGTCTAAAATTTCTCTAAATATTAAATGCTTGGCATATACCTTGTATCAATTCTTAACCAATATTCTTATGTTATGTCTAATTTGTTATAATTATTTAAACTGCAGATGTTTTTTTTTTTTGAAGATTGCAAAATGATTGCTCTTAAAATGCTTTGTAATAATTTGGAATTTCCCCCCCTGGGCCTCCACTGAAAATGGCCTTCTACTGAGCTGAACTTTCCAGGTAATCAAATGTCAATAAATAAATAATAAATAAATAAAAGATCTCCAACCTCTCTAATATGAGTAAGTAGCTCATCCCGAGATTGGAGATGATCTCATCCCACATAAAAATATCTAGATGACCTTTCCAGATACCCTCACCACATGTTTTGGGTGCCCTTTCTTTATCTAGCCACTGTCCCAACTTCTAGACCCAAACCCACCAAAAATGGTGATGAACTAACTGACGAGAACCTTTCTAGTTCCAAGTGTTCACAACATGTGGCCTCTAGTCTAATGGCACAACTGTAAACTCAGTCATCAATATTTGACCCAATATTCTCATTTGTGAAGCATTCAGATGAGTAGCCTAGTGTACAGTGAGGGTGTTAAACAAGGAAAATTAGAAATCCAACATCAGTTCACCATTTGCATTCTTATTATGGATGGTGCTCATCCCCATCATACATAATTTCATCACAACCACCATTGTGTACACTTCCACTTATGAGATGTATTTTCAGTGGCATAGTATTTAACTAGCAAATTCAAACATACCTGGGGAAAATACATTTTTCCCAATGCAATGATTACATATTGCTTAAATAACTGCAGTATCTTACAGATGGAGTACACTTTTCGTGTGGTGTGTGAGTTTGATACTGTACTTTGTAGATTGTGAACGTACATAGGCAGGAGGTTTAAATCCAGTTATTAGTGTGTCTTTCATACTGTGTAGACTACTCTTCAAATACACACATGATGTGTAGCTGTACAGTGGTATCATGCCGTTCAAGCACTTTTTAGCATAAACATCCAGCTAACAAACAATGGTGATGTCATTCATTGAACTGAGCATGCCACAGTTGTACTGCAGTATGTTGTGTGGTGCTTGTGATTTAGTCACTGTTCTCTAGCTTATGATCTAAGGTAGTTAGTTCAAATCCAGCCATTACTGATCAGACTATGTTGTTTCAGTTTTATTGTTACTGTACATGTCACTAACACTGCTGTCAAACACATCTGATATGTACATGTATAGATGCTGACGCCTCTAACAAAAAGTTGTGATATTTCTCACATAGCATTGCTTTTCTTCCAAGTAGTGATGACAGGTGATTATATTTTCCTCACATAATATTTGTAGTAAGCATTCTCCTCTGACATGAGGGAATGAGACAATATTCTGTATGCTGTTTCCTTACTATAGCAGTAACTGGCACACATATCCCTTGCAACAATAACATGATGCAATCCCTTGAAATACTGGCATATCTCACAATTGTAGCACACTTTTACCACAGCACATTCATTCTCTACAATAGCATGTGTATGCTATAGTCAAATGGTCAGGTGTTCAAAACCCACATTCAGTGGCTGTCAGCATTGTGTGGCTTTAGACTGTAAAGCATAAATAGCATCCACCACAGTTATAATGTGTACATTTATGGTGGGAGAGGACCCCCATCCCTTTTATCTGAAAGAGATTGTTTTTGACACAACCATATGATATAATGACTTAGCATAGATGGAGTGTCACACTTGTCTTATGACTTTCACATGGCACTTGTTTTATATCCACATATCATCAATCAGTAGGCTTACATAGCTTGCTGTTCAATTCCTGAAAAAGGGCATCATTATATGAATGTAACCTAGCCCTATATATCCTGAGTGGCCCCATTTTACAGTGGTTAGGTGAGCAACGTTCATAGAGATAAGAGTCTACAGTAATTAATACAAACTGCCTGTGTATATGAGGGGCATAGCTGCTACCTTAGGAGTGAATTTGTGGTCACTCATCTATTGTTTTAAGTTGGGTTTGAAGAGGGTCAGGGAGGGGCTCTGTTTCATGTGAACTGGAATCTTGTTCCAGAGAAGTGGCAGTCTCTGGGAGATATATCGATCTCTTCAATATGATCTGGCCATGACAGAGGCTAGGTTAAGATTCCTGGAGCGAGTGACTTTCTTGTAGTTTGATTTATGAATCTGTTCCATCAGGACTGGGTCAGAGACTGACCTATAAGCCAGACACTGGTCACCCCTTAGCCTGTAGGAAACAGAATACAATGACAGGGCTTTCAGTCTTTCTGTGTAGGACTTGTTTTGTGTACCCTGTATATTCTTAGTGTGAAACCTCTTTGGTCTCTCCAGCTGTTGCAGGTGTCAGGTGAGCTACATGCAGATGGGAGCATTGTACTCAATTATTGGTCTGATGAGGGATGAGTATAATGCAATTATAACTTTCTTAGATCTACATGCAATGCCTTTACTTATAAGATGTGCCACATAGAAGGGTTTTCTTATCACTGTGGATGCGTGGTGGTTGAAGTTCAGATTGCTATCAACCCAAGTACCCAGATCAGACATCACTGGGGTATACACCTACAGGGGTGCTGTCTATAATGTAATTAGCAAGGATGTCAGCTTTCTCAAAGGGGATAATAATGCTTTTTTTTTTCATTTTAGCTTTAATCCATGGCTTTGGCACTAATTATTTGTTTGTGTTACCCCTTTCTGCAGTATATTAACATCTATGGGGGACTCAGCTTGCAAGCCTCAGCAAACTTGATCAGCCACAGTCTGTCCATGTTTACCTGGACATCTGAGAAATAAATTCTGAACAGTAAAGAGCCCAACACGGAACCTTGTGGTATGCCACTGGTGGTGACTGGTTATTTGCTAGAGGTGAAGTCACCCATTTTGAAAGTATGTGTCCTCTCAGTGAGCTAACTGGGTAACCATCTAGTGATGTAAAGGTTAATTCCCAATTGGGAGAGTTTCTCTATAATACTTGAGTGGACGATTGTGTCAAATGCCTTGGCTAGGTCACGGTAGGTTGTATGGACTGTCTTTCCCTAATTTAGGAGCTTGGTAATTTTCTCGAGGAAGTCAACCAAGTTTACAAGTTATGATCTGCCCTTAATGAATCCAAACGGGGTTGAGTCCAGAGTTTGGAGATTACCCATGTCCTTGTTGATAAGGTCTATAATGATTCTTTCCTTGGCCTTGTAGATGATGCTAGTCAAGCTTATAAGTCTATAATTTCCAGGGTCAGTTGATGGTACACCTTTGTGCAGAGGGATTACTGTTGCTATCCTCCATTCTGCCAGAACATAGCCAGTTCATAGGATCCAAGTGGGTCTGCTAGGCCATGGTTTACGTTGTTTAGAAGGCAACCTGGGATGCTGTCTGGTCCCATTGATGCCATGTTTTTGGCCTTGGAGAGTGCAGAGATGACTTACTCTTTTGAGATAATAGACTGAGGAATGGTGGCAGGTATACTTTGGAAGATAAAACAAACTGTACCCTACAGGGTAAAAACTAATAAAATAAAATAAAAACACAGAAATCACGAACTGCACCAAACTGTTTAGTGAAGAGCTGAAGCTGAAGGCTCCCAAATACTAAGCACTTTCATCATCAACTGATGGCTTCTTCAGAGTAAAAGGAGCACATAATCACAGGTTTTAAATACAAATACTTTGGAAGATGATCGGTGGGAACGGGGGGGGGGGGGTGAAGTTTGCTCCAAATCTGTCAGCTAGCAGGTTGGCTATTACCTCTGGTTGAGTATGGTTTGTGCCCCCCACAACCAGTTCAGCAAATAGCTGGGTAGTCTTTTTTAAATTTTGGACATAGTTAAAGAATGTCTTGTGATTATCCTTAGCTAGGGTGGCTATTTTTGCTTCATAATTAGGTTTGGAGGACTTGACAAGATTGCTAATTTGTTTGTTTAAGCTAGACAGGGATTTCTTCCTCTGCTGAGCCAGTTCCTTCTTGTTCTTAGACATTAGTTTATTTCTCTTGTTGTATACAAGGGGTCCACCAGGATGTTTTTTTTTTTGGAAAGACCTGGTTTTAATATAGTCAGGTACTGCTGATTCTGTACAACTGCTTAACTGAGTCCCTCCAGTGCAGCAATTTTGAGTGTGTACCCTTAACTCCCAACGACTGTGGCTTGAGCCTTTACAAAATGAAGTTATCACCTTACACGTCTAACAAATACTCATTTACAGAAGTCAAATCAATACAATTGTGCTTGACATCATGTATGCTTCAGGATAAAATATTCTGATACCTTGCATGTAGCATGGTTTTGGAATTACTAATGTAAATATGAACAAGCAATATTTGATGCCTGAAGGCACTGTAGGAGGTAACTTTAGAAAAGCCTGGTGGTGTACTCAGCTATAATGAGTTAAGTGGTTATACAGGCCATTGGTGTACACCTCTGCATAGAAGTCTGTGTTATATGTGTTTGAAGAAGCTTTGAAACTTCTTATACTATTGCTTAGTAGGACGTAATTTGTCTTGTAAAAATTCTTAAGCATTTTTAAGCTTGATGGGGTATCTGGCATTATAATTACATCAAACAAGACTAATTTAGGGTCCAATCTTTCCAGGGAGGACATCACATGGAGAGGGGGTTCAGGGCTCCCCCCATGTTAATGAGTACTATGTCCAGGACATTTGAACTGCTTGTGGGAGTTCTGACTAGCTGCTCCAGATTATTTGCATTGACAAAGTCCATGAACCTCTGATTCAGTATGTTTGTGGTCATGTATGTTGAAAGGTGTGACAATGTGAAATGTTCCCATCTATGCCATGGAGAATAGGGCAGTGCATGTGTAACATATGCCAGCATAGTTAGCTGGAGTTTTGTAAATAATTTTGTGTTATTTGACTATCACACTGACTTGTACTGATGCTTCTGATAAAAATATATCAACAGTGTTATTATAACTGATTAAGTGTTTATGTTTAAACAAAGAATTCTGGAAGGGAAGAGTAGAAGTTTTTGAAATTGTTCTATAATTTTCAAATACTGCAACAGATCTTAGCAAAGCTCTGGGTGTGCATTGTACCAGAGTCAGGTGATCAAATGTGATGTCATTCCTTAACCAGGACTGAGAGGACTGAACTCACACAGCAACTTGCTTTTTTTTCTCTTTGGAACCTGATATAAAAATCTATGACAGTTACCACAGTTCAGTTAGTTGAGTTGAGTTCAGTCAATTTTAAGCATCTCGGCATCTAATCTTGCCTTGTTGTATTAATTAAGTTAGCTAGGGAACAGTTATTCTTTAGACAGTCAGAAAACACAGTGAGATTAGTTAAGTACTGTTTTTCTGCATCTGGTTGAATCTGTCCAACTGTGTTATTTTTATTTCTCCTGTGATTGAAACTCTGGTGTTTATTGTACTTAGATATTTAGTATTCCCATCTTTTCTATTTTATTATTAAATATTTTTATACCTTTCTTTGTGGCTTGTCTATCAGAGAATACTTTTAAGATCTTGAGAGTGCTTGTGCTTATTTTAATGACACTCTGAAAAGCCTGGCACCTTTGGTTACATTTTACCATTTATGTTAGTATTGATTTTATTCAGCATAATTGGATACCCTTCTAAGACCCTGAGAGTAGTGGTTGACTGGTGACAGTGACAGCATAGTTACCTTATAGTCTGGGAAAAAGGGGTACAGTTAGTAAATCTGTACCAGCCTTTCTCAGGAGTGTGTGTGTTTGAAAATCAAATGCCTAGATGTGGGTGTGTCAGCTACTTGGAACTGGGCCACAGTGCTCCAAAGTGAGTCTTGTTTGGGATATGGAGAGAGAGAGTCCAGTCCCAGGGCTAGAGTGTGTTCCCTGTGTGCTCTTGGGGAAAACTGTGCTTGATGCAGAGAGCTGCATTTGAAAATACTGTGGAAATCCCTTCCTGATTTTAATGATCACCTTTTACCAGTGTCAGTGATGAGGATTGATGCTTCTTCGTTACTGGCCTGGGGTAGAAAGTGGCCATCACATATTGGTGACAGAGCAATGGGATATTAATCAAACTTCAGTAGCCTGTGGGCAGTTGTCACTGAAGATGTGTGTACTCAACAGTCACAAGGTAAACATTAAGTTTAATTTCCACAACAGTGTTATTTATTTTTGATAGTTTAGTTTAGTCAGGGAAAGCAGGCAATGATGTCAGCAGAGGATTATGATAAGCTGACAAAGAACCAGTTAGCCAGGGTGTGTGAAGCCAAAGGACTGGTGCATGCTAACCCGACTAAAGAGGAAATGATTTCAGCTTAATTCATGCCTGCAGCATGGGCCAGTGGCCAGGAGAACAACCAGTCTGGTGATGGAGATGTGCAGCCTTCAGAAACAGGACAGTTCACTATTCCTCAGAGGACTTAAAAATCCATCTGAAGTTAAACAGACTTGAACTGGAGACTGAAGAGAGACTGCAGCATTTGGAGATCAAAGAGACAATCTGGCATATGGAGACTAAAACGAACCTGTGTCATTTGGAGGCTGAAGAAAAAGAAGCAGCAGCAACATGAGAGGGAGATGTTGACTCTTCACCAGGGTCATGGAGGTAATGGGGAAGGGAATAACTGGACCCCAGAAGCAATAAAGGTCAGTAAATTTCTTGTACAGTTTGCAGAGGGGGAAAACTTTGATAATTTTATTCATATATTTAAATGAGTATGTAAGCAGTATAATGTTGACTAAGAACTCTGGGTTCAGTTCCTAACCACCTTACTCCATGGTAAAGGTGTAACTACTATTTCTATATTGTGTGATACTGATTGTTTAAATTGTGATAGAGTGAAACAATGTTTATTGAACTGTTAAAATTTAACACCTGAAGCTTACAGAAAAAAAGGTATGTGAGCATAGACACAAGGCAGGTGAAAGTGTATATGATTATATTGCCCATAAAATTTAGAGAGCCTTCTCACTGCAGGTCCACTGCCATATAATTGATAAAATGAGCAAAAACAAAAGCAGTCAGACCACCACGCAGATGTAACTCTTTAATAAAATCCAAGTATGACAGGATGAGTGCTTTCGGGTTGAAACCCTTCATCAGATAACAAATGTTGTTGTTGTTGTGTCTTTCGGCTTTTCCCAGTTAGGGGTCGCCACAGAGGAACTCCAGTCCGCTAATGATTGGCAGTAGATTTTTACGTGCCGAGTTGCCAGCCCTGACACACAACCTTCAACAAAGGTACGCCCATTCATGCATACAGTATTAAAATCACAATTTTTAAAGCACAACCAGCCAATCAACATTCAATACTGAATCATCTGCCTTTTAGGGATGGTTTTAGAGGTACAATCCCACTTAAACCTGGGGATCTCTCAGCCCCTAGTTCAATAATGCATTTGGTTTCAATGAATTCAATAATGTTCACTATATCACCACCTCTGACATTTAATTTCACCACTTGTAAAACTATAAATATAAATGTATGTTCTATATCTTTCTTTATATGTTGGTATAGAACATTATGTGGATTTTAGGCATATTGCTGAGAGATGTTTTAAAATTCTCTCTTTTAGTCGAAAATGTATCTTGCCCACATAAAATGAGCTACGGTTCCTGCGCTGAGCCAAATAAATACTATTTTATGTCCCACAATCTGCATCTTGATTTAGAAAATATCTCCTGCCAGTTAAGGGGTGAACAAATAAATTCTGTTTCATAATATAAGGACAAGTCTTAGTGTTTACAGGAAAAAGTACCCCTACACTGGGATATAGCCTTATTGTTGTCAGATAAATTATATTCCTGACAAAGTAAATCCTTCAGATTTTTATTCCATCTAAAACTAAATGATGGTACTTCTTCCACTATGTTTCTAACTTTCTCATCTGTTAACAGCACTTTCCAGTTGTGTCTAACAATATCACATATTCCTATGTCATTACTATATATAAAAATCATACACAGTTTATTATCCCTATCACCACCCATATTATTGGATCTTTGACAATTTATGTTTTGTGCTTCTGCTGAAAACCAAGATTTAGCTCTTCCAGACCTATCATTTTTTTTTTTTGCTGATGTCCATGCCACTTTCTATAACAACTTTTTTATAATGCCTTTTAGTACAATTCAGCATTAAATTCTCCACTTCCTTATTAAATTGTCTTTCCTCCATACAACGCCTAGAGTTTCTGTGAACCTCTATGCGTATGATATAAAACCATCCCTAAAATGCAGAGGATTCAGTATTGAATGTTGATTGGTTGGTTGTGCTGTAAAAAGTGTGATTTTAATACTGTATTTGTTATCTGATGAAGGGCTTCAACACAAAAGCACTCATCTTGTGATACTTGGATTTTATTAAAGAGTTATATTGGCTTGATGATCTGACTGCTTTTGTTTTTGCTCATGATTATATTGCAGAGTCAAACACCTATTTTCATAGGTGGATAAGTGGGTATCAGGTTTCCATGTTTGAATGACTGGCAGACCTTTTGTTGAGGGAACAAGCTCTTAATACTTTGCCTGAGGATATCAGAATCTGGTTGGCAGATGGAAGTGTAACTTTGAAGATCAGTTGGGGAGAAAAGGAGATCTCTACTTAGCAAGCAGGGCATCAAAGGAATACCCAGTGCTGCACATGGATATAAGGGAACCCATAGTGGCAGCCTAAATCACCCCAACAGAGTCTACCAATAACAAGGGAAGCCACTAGTTCAAGTACACGGCTAGGATCAGGGTTAGATGTTTTAAATGTAACCAGAGGGGCCATGTAGCATGGAAATGTCCACTGAAGCAAGGTGGGGAACAAAAGGTGAGGGAGCCAGCAAGCAAGAATTACAGCATGCCAGTAGTAAGTTGTCTGGAGACAGCAGGGGTACCAAATTATTACTGGAGTTTGTATCCTATCTTAGTGGATGGAAGACAGGCCAGTGCAAAGAGAAGCACAGTCTCTGATAAAAACATAGTGAAACCTGCAGTGGTTAAAGAGGAGGAGTACTTGCTTGGGCAGTCCACCCCAATCAGAGCTTTAGGAGGGATCCCATTCCAAATGCCTTTGGCCAGGGTTCACCTTGACTGGGAGGGTGGAAAAGAAAGCAAGCAGATAGCTGTGTTTGAGGATATTCCTGCAGATGTCTTTTTAGGGAATGATTTTGATAATGCAGTACCTCGTATGCATGCCATTACATGCAGTGGAGCTTGGAGACAGGCATGTAGGTCTGGTAGTCTGGGGAGACCCAGACAAACTCCACAACTAAAGCTGGGGCTGGTGATGTGGCTATTTCAGGGAGGATGCTACCTTGTAGCAGTTAGCCTGAAACTGAGCCACTGCTGCTGGTAGGTACTGATGTTCCCATGGACTGGATGACTGCAAGGACACAGGTGAGTGATAGTACCCAGGCTTACTGTGAAGCACAGCTGTCAGAATATACTAGGCTTCCTGTGGAAGAGGAGCTGAGAATGGTCACAGAAGTAGAGTTGAGACAGGCTCAGATTTCAGACCGTACCTTACGAAGCTTGATGGAGGTAGCTAATAAGGTACCTGATGTTCAAAGAAAAGGGAAATCTGCATATTGGAACAAAGGGTTACTGTATACAGAGTGGACTCCTGAGGGAGAGCTAGAGGGTGAGTTAATACGGCAGTTGGTAGTTCCCAGAGCCTACCATCTGGCACTTCTAGCCATAACCAATGATATTCCTTTTGCAGATTGTATGGGCCTAAAGCATATCAAGAGACATATTATGAAGACCTTCTATTTACCTGGGATTGCAAGGGATGTAACAGTGTACTTCAGGACCTTTCAGCAGTGCCAAAAGGTAGGCAAGGCAAGGGACAAGGTCAAATCTCCACTGATGCCTTTGTCTGTGACTGAAGAGCCATTTCAGCATGTAGCTATGGATATTGTGGGGCCTCTGAGTACCCCAAGTTCCACAGGGAAAAAGTATATCATGGCGGTAGTAGGTACCATGAGATACCCTGAGGTGGTGGCTCTGTCCACCATCAAGCAAGAGACGATGGCAAATGCTTTGTTAGAAATTTTCAGCAGGGTAGGTTTCTCAAGAGAAATACTAACTGACCGAGGTGCCAATTTTATGTCAGACCCGCTGGCTTGTCTGTGGAAGCATTATAGGGTGAAGACCACCCCCTACCACCTCCAGAATAATGGTCTTGTGGAGAGGCTAAACTCTACACTAAAGATCATGCCACAGGCATTTACAGACCAGTTTAGGAGAGAGTGGGACAAGTATATGCCCCATCTGCTGTTTCCATACAGACAGGTACCCCAGGAATCCACAAGTTTTTCACCCTTTGAGTTGTTGTATGGGCATAGGATGAGAGGAACTCTAGATTTGATTCATGATGAGTAGGAGGGTGAGTGTAAATCCCACAAGGTGTCTTTTGTGGCATATGTCCTAAACCTGGTCCTTGTGTACTTCTGGTTTAATTTCCATTCTCACTCCTTTCCAAAATGCTTTGGCTAAAGAAAGCAAAACTGTCATCTTAGACTTCTCCATGCTTTAGAACTTTCACTATTTTGGGATCTGGTGTCCCATGACTATATATATATATATATATATATATATATATATATATATATATATATATATCTACATACACACACACACACACACACACACACACACACACACACACACACACACACAAACACACACACATGTTTTGTTTTGGGGAGGCCTGTACATCCTTCAGAATATGGCATGCACAGTTGTTATGTATAAAGTGGTTAGCAGCATGAAGCGTTTTTCTTGTTTTCTTGTCCAACTGATTCAATGCTGTTTGATGCAGTCAATCACAGCAAAGCTAGACCAGAAAAAGCAAGCTTATTTATAGCTTCAACTTTCATCCTATACATCAAGGCAGTTTTCAATATTAGCTTTAGTCTTCTAAAGTATTCCTTACCAAGTTTTGTTTTCATTGTTTCATGTTGTATGGTTGACCATTTATGTATTCACAAATATATATACACATCCTCCTATTCGAATTCCCATAAATTCTCTACTCCCATTTGAGACTTATTAAGGGTACAACATACTGTAGGTGCTTACCGAAAGGTTAAGATCTGAAAATTAGATGATACTTCTCTAGATACAGTTCTAGAGCATGCCCTTGATCAGATGGTGCTTCTCTACATACAGTTCCAGAGCATGCGCTTGATCAGATGGCGCTTCTCTGCATACAGTTCCACATCATGCCCTTGATCAGATGGCGATTCTCTACATACAGTTCCTCATCATACCCTTGATCAGATGGTGCTTCTCTACATACAATTCCAGAGCATGCGCTTGATCAGATGGCGCTTCTCTGCATACAGTTCCACATCATGCCCTTGATCAGATGGCGCTTCTCTGCATACAGTTCCACATCATGCCCTTGATCAGATGGCGATTCTCTACATACAGTTCCTCATCATACCCTTGATCAGATGGTGCTTCTCTACATACAATTCCAGAGTATGCCCTTGATCAGATGGTGCTTCTCTACATACAGTTCCACATCATGCCCTTGATCAGATGGCGCTTCTCCACATACAATTCCAGAGTATGCCCTTGATCAGATGGCGCTTCTCTGCATACAGTTTCACATCATGCCCTTGATCAGATGGTGCTTCTCTACATACAGTTCCACATCATGCCCTTGATCAGATGGCGCTTCTCCACATACAGTTCCAGAGTATGCCCTTGATCAGATGGTGCTTCTCTACATACAGTTCCACATCATGCCCTTGATCAGATGGAGCTTCTCTACATACAGTTCCAGGACATTCCTTTGATCAGATAGTGCTTCTCTACGTACAGTTCTGGAGCATGCCTCTGATCAGATGGTGCTTCTCTACATACATTTCAGGAGAGTACCTGTGTTTGGCCACCATGACACATCTAATATTGGGAGCAAATGCATAATACCTACACTTTGAGTTACACACAAAAACAGTGGAAACAGATGGTTTCTTTGTCCAGAGTTCCAGTAAATGGAAAAGGGGCAGTCACCAGTTTTTCAATGTGGACCTTACATATAATCTCCAAGCTCCACTCAGGAAGCAATCTCAAGGGCGATGTGGACATCTCTGCAGTCTATCCTTTTTTATTCAGTGAGTATTTTATTATACTTCCCTCATAATCTTGACTGGTCTCTTTTGGCCACCCACTGCCTCCTGTTAAGACCTGCATACCTGCATTCAGGTAAATTGCTCACATCCCTTACAGATTCTGTAGCACCAAAAGATTCAGGCCATTCAGCACAACATGCTTAACATTACCTACTTACCATCACTATTTGTAGAAGTGATTGATAGGAAATGCTTTGATGCAGCAGAAAGTATATGCTGTCAGCTCACGGTAACTAAACAGAGAAGGAATGGTTGCAGCTTCTCCTGTAAATGTAGAAAGACACTGTCATTATACAAAAAACAGACGCGCGCACACACACACACACACACACACACACACACACACACACACACACACACACACACACACTGAAATTAGGAGCCAAAGCTGTGGAAAGGTGTCTGATCTTCACCAACAAGTCTGACTTTTACTATATCAAAACTCAAATTCCTGACAGATGGTTAGGACCTAATCCTCTACACTCTGACATGGAAAATTAAACTGAATTAAAAAAAAAATAAAAATAAAAACAATAAACGGTAGTACTCATGGGTATACCTTGAAACATTTTATGCTGGGGACCTCTGCCTTCTCCTGCATACCTCCAACATGGGGTCTGTGACCCCCACCATAACCATGCTGCATATATACACCAATCTAAGACTGTTTTCTCCACAGTAGTAGGATTATTACAAAGTACCACAGCTTGTACTTCTGTTACTCTAAGGACTGCATTACGATCTTCAAAATTTCAACAGGCCCTATCTCTTTATATTCAAAGGAGCTTACCATTACATGGTCTGCAGGCTCTCATCTTCCCTTGTATCCACATCTCACACCCTATTCACCAACTTGTCCACATCTCAGATAAAATTTCCTCACTTGCTCTATATTACTTGCCATCTTTTACATTAATATTTGCTTGAAATGAACACAATTTTCTTTTCTGTCACACTTGAGGATGTTTTACTATCAAAATGTCAACATAATTTCCTCATGTAATTACTTACTTGAAAAAAATGTCATAAAAATGACAACATCAAAGTCAAATTTACGACACATGCAAAATGTCAACAATTCAAACTTGACATTGTCGACAATTTTGCAACTTACTTCGACATCCTGTAACATTCTACACATGTTTTGCAGGGGCAAGCGTCCCTGCACCCCCCCTTGTGGGAGGGTGTGCCCCCCACACCCCCTGCTAATTATATATTACAACTCCAAGATCGCACTACAGTGTGGAAAAGGGTAAATTTTTTGATCTCCACTGTAGTGCAATCTCCAGTCAAAATGCCAATCTCACAACAGCAAGTGCACATTAGCATTCACTGTTGCGGATTCAACATTTTTCTAATCACTGTTATGACACTTTGAAAACTGCCTTTTGGTAATCAGTGTTCACATAATGGCCTTCAAAATTTTGATTGTAAACCCTGAGGATTACTGATGCTGCATAACAGATACAGATGTTCTTTTAAAAGGACTGTGACTCCAAGAAGATAAATTTCAGCCTGTCAGGAGTAACCACAACTTTGTTAGAATGAATTAGAGGTCCATTTACACCACTCAGTCTTTGGTTTTAAACCACTATATGCTGGCTGAAGGAAATGCTGGAGGTTTTCCTGGCATGAGATAACAGTGTGAATGGATCTTATTAAGAAAAGAGAGACTTTATCTTCCATCTGAAATGAAACATTTTGAGCATAATAAATGACAGACAGTCTGTATATCACTTTTGCAGAATTATGTTTCAAAATGCTGTTCCATGACTATCTTAGCCCTCATATAAGAAAATCCCAAGCAGGTTCATGCTGGATAATCTACATTAATAGCAAATGCTCATCTTCTTGGGTCACAGTGATGTAACTTTGTGAGGGAAAAAATATCCTCTTTGGGTAAAGGTGTAGATACTGAAAAATACATAACCATGTAATATTTCTGTAAAATACTCCAGGTATAAGATATGTATTTTGTAATAAGTGCATCTGAGTTCACTCAAATGCATGTGACACATATTTTATGCTTCTTTGGCACATATAGCCTCTAAAGTTCCTGACCCAACTATGATTCTGTTTTTATAAAACATATAGATTATGTCATTGTAAGTGACCTTACCATCCTAGCAACAATGACATTTTTGAGAAATTCAGTAAATCAGTACCTAACAACAATAATAGCTTGAATGCAGATTGATCTCATTTTGAGAATCCATGCTGAAGTACATTAAATAACCATGAGTAGGCTTTTTAGATGGTGGAAAGTGAGTTTATAATCTAAAGAACATATTATATCAACCATGGTGCACCTCCCTTCTACATGGAATTTCACTTTCCATTACGATTACCAGAAAGTTGAAAATTAGAATATGATCAATTAATTTAACTTGTATAGAAGATCTTCTAGCAAGGAGAGTGTGTTGAACAGATGGAAAGAGTATTTTGAGGGGTTGATGAATGAAGGGAATGAGAGAGAGAGAAGGTTGGATGATGTGGGGATAGTGAATCAGGAAGTGCAATGGATTAACAAAAAGGAAGTAAGGATAGCTATGAAGAGGATGAAGAATAGAAAGACTGTTGGTCTAGATGACATACCTGTGGAAGCCTGGAGGTGTTTAGGAGAAATGACAGTGGAATTTTTAACCAGATTGTTTAATGAAATCTTGGAAAGTGAGAAGATGCCTGAGGAGTGGAGAAAAAGTGTTTTGGTACCGAGTTTTAAGAATAAGGGTGATGTGCAGAGCTGTAGTAACTTCAGAAGGATAAAATTGATCAGTCACAGCATGAAATTATGAGAAAGAGTATTAGAAGCTATGTTAAGAAGGGAGGTGATGATTAGTGATCAGCAGTATGGTTTAATGCCAGAAAAGAGCACTACAGATGCGATGTTTGCTCTGAGAGTGTTGATGGAGAAGTACAGAGAAGGTCAGAAGGAGTTGCATTGTGTCTTTGTGGACTTAGAGAAAGCATATAACAGGGTGCCTAGAGAGGAGTTGTGGTATTGTATGAGGAAGTCGGGAGTGGCAGAGAAGTATGTAAGAGTGGTACAGGATATGTACAAGGGTAGTGTGACAGCGGTGAGATCTGCAGTGGGAGTGACAAATGCATTTAAGGTGGAGGTGGGATTACATCAAGGATCAGCTCTGAGCCCTTTCTTATTTGCAGTGGTGATGGACAGATTGACAGACGAGATCAAACAAGAGTACCTGTGGACTGTGATGTTTGTAGATGACACTGTGATCTGTAGTGAGAGTAGGGGACAGATTGAGGAGACCCTGGTGAGATTGAGATATGCTCTAGCGAGGACAGGAATGAAGGTCAGCTGGACTAAGACAGAATATATGTGTGTGAATGAGAAGGAGGACAGAGGAATGGTGAGGATACAGGGAATACAGCTGGCGAAGGTGTATGAGTTTAAATACTTGGGATCAACAGTTTAGAGTAATGGCGAGTGTGGAAGAGAGGTGAAGAAGAGAGTACAGGCAGGGTGGAGTGGGTGGAGAAGAGTGTCAGGAGTGATTTGTGACAGACGAGTACCAGTAAGAGTGAAAGGGAAGGTCTACAAGAGGGTAGTGAGACCAGGTATGTTATATGGGGTGGAGACAGTGGCATTGACAAAAAGGCAGGAGTCAGAGGTGGATGTGGCAGAGTTAAAGATGTTAAGATTTGCACTGGGTGTGACGAGGGTAGACAGGATTAGGAATAAGTATATTAGAGGGTCAGTTCAGGTTGGACGGTTTGGAGACAAAGCCAGAGAGGCAAGATTGTGTTGGTTTGGGCATGTGCTGAGGAGGGATGCTGGGTATTTTGGGAAAAGGATGCTAAGGATGAAGCTGCCAAGTAAGAGGAAAAGAGGAAAGCCTAAGATAATGTTTATGGATATGGTGAGAGAGGACATGCAGGTGGTTGGTGTGACAGAGCAAGTTGCAGATAACAGGAAGAAATGGAAAAAGATGGTCTGCTGTTGTGACCCCTAATGGGAACAACCGAAAGAAAAAGAAGATCTTCTAAAAATCCCCCAGTAAATTTTGGGATACATTTCTTTAAAATGTGAAACTTTAAAAGTAGCCTGAGAGAAAGTTGAACACTTGTATCAAGATTATGTCCTCCCAGATAAAACTTGAATCTGTAATCTCTGGCTTAGGAGGCCAATGCCTTATCCCTTTGGCCACTGGGGACTGACAAAATTGTCTCCACAATGAGAGCTAACTGCAAATAAACAAGTTGACTGCAGTGAGATTAGAATCCCCACCTACCTATTTATAGGTCACAGTAATTAATGCTAGCACCACACCAGAAGTCTAAAATATTGGTTCTCCATGGGATTTGATTGCTGACAATAGGATACAGACTCATGCTCTTCTGACTACATACACACCAGTTGATTGCAGTGAGATTAGAAACTCTGCCTAACTAGTTAAACAAGCTAGAGAACTCGGTACTTAATTATTTTACACTAATACAGATTTGCTAACACATGTTCTGGTAACATAAGACTGGCTACATTCATGAACATTTTATAAAAAACTTTGTATGCTTAGGTTTTGCACATTTAATCATCACTTTCTACCTATTCTGATCAGTTCTTTTAAGTAAAAGCAGGAAAGAGAAGCTTTATCACACTAGAAGTTTACTGACATATACTGCAGACATTCAAATAATTATTGTAGTAGTTAAATATAAATTATGATTGTGTTCATTGCTATTAAGTATTATACTGAAAATGGCAAGCCTAAGGGAACATTTTGGCTAATAAGACAGCTCATATGACAATCATTTAGTCAGGGAAATGAGCTGCTGAACTGAAGCATAACAAATTACATGGCAAAAATGAGGAAGAGATGATGAGCAAATGACTAAAACTAAGTTTTATGATGGCATTCAAATATTTAAAATAAATAGTTAATGTAACAATCAAGACATTAATAAAACAGCATAACAGTGATTAATAAAGCATCCACCTCCCCATAGATAAGCTATAATAGACATCTGTTGTCATTAATCGTTCTGTTTAAAATGCGGCCATCTGAAGTTGATTTACATTTCTGCTGAAAAATGCTTAATCCTAATAAAGCATTCTTTGACTATTGGCTTATTTGGAATACTGTCTCCTGGATGTATCAATTGCAAGAAGGGAAAATTAGAGATTACTTTAGAGGATGTCAGACAAACCATGCAAATTAATCAGATGTATTACACTCGTATGACAAATATATATATATGTGTGTGTGTGTGTGTGTGTGTGTGTGTGTGTGTGTGTGTGTGTGTGTGTGTGTGTGTGTGTTTTGAGATACTGTAACAGAAATGATGATTCATCTCTTGTGATTTTTTTGTAAGGAAAGTACACAAAAAAGCTCACATCATGCCTATTTGTGGCTCCATTCCTAGTGGTGGATATGCAGGGAACTTTCAATATGATCACTACTCATTGTGTATTTCTATTCTTTTTACCCCTCAGGTATGAAAATGTGCAAGAGGTGCACTGCAGACACACAGAGACACCTGAACCCATCTAACAGTGAATCCCTTGTTCTGTGTTGTAGCTAGAAATGAGCACTTGTTTAGATGTACATATTCAGCAATAGTTGTCTTGCCCTGTGTGGTAGGTAGAGTCTAATACATGTATTTAACAGTGAATATCTTGCCCATTGTGGTAGGTAGATAGAAATGAGCTATTGTGCAACCATCTAACAGTGGATATCTTGTTCAATGTGGTAGGCTGAAATGAGCTCGGGTGTGCATTTACCTACAAAGTATAAGAAGGCATGTACTTTACAGCTGCTATGAGCTCTTCTTGAATCAGTGGAGAAGTTGCTGCCTGCTGTCTCAGATAGTTCCAGCAGTAAGAGGTACAGCAGCCATACATAGTCTTTATTGCAGTGAAGATGCAGCCAAAGATATATGCCGATTATTGATAGTGTACTCAGAAATGGAAATTGTTAATAGATATTGATCTCTTAGACTACCATCTGTGCTGATGATTTTACTTAGTAAGAAAATCTACACATCTTTATTAACCAATATTTTACATTTTTCTGCTTGTTTTTAGAATTGTGCAATGGTTGTTTGATACATTTTTGAATTAATGAAACAGAAAATTTGTCAAATGCGAGCTACTCATTGGTTTGTCCAAGCAGTTGTGCCTCATAGCTGTATGATGGTACTTAGCAATGGTTGCTTAATTGGGGCTGTAGTGCATGCTGGGAGAGATGCATAGGCTATTCATCTGTGAAACATATCCATGAGAATGCGTATAGGCAGCACTGTTGCAACAGAATAGAATCAGAAGCAATGAAATAAAGAAACAAGCCTGATTCATCTTCGTTGTGTGTTACAGCAAGAGGCTTACAGTACTGATGCAAATAATCAAAATGTATGATTGATATATATATATATATATATATATATATATATATATATATATATATATATATATATATATATATATATTATTTGTTTTTAATGCTTGCTTACTGTAGTTAAACATTAAGGTAGAAATGACAATATGCCTGCCAATCCTTTTTGTAATAGGTATGTGCTAACTCAGGGCACCCAATGCTTTTTGCTGGTATGTCTCTTGCAAATAATAGTATGCACCAGGCCAGCATTTCTATATGGGTCATCACTGAGCTATAGGAATGATCTGCATTGTGTCAGCTATGATTCCAAATAAAGTTATCTGTACACATCATAGGTATATGAACTTAGTGGATGACTACATGATGAGAGTTGTTATGATCAAAACGCAAGAACAAAATCTACGGGCAATCATTTTCATTTCTGAAGGAAGCCAAATTACAAACTAAATATATAAAAGATTGCTAAACAAATATGGACTGAAAAGTTGCTAAGTATAAAAGGTGGTATGTGATCAACAAAAGGAGGAGATGTCTGTGCTATTGTATAAGTCATCTGCAAGGAATGAGTTGAATAGTTAACTACCTAGCCAGTAGTACAGGACATATCCCTACATGGACATTAATTCAAAGGCATTTCAAAGAAAAGCATCAGCAATGGCATACTGTCCCTGCCAAGTGCAACACCTAAGAGAAATGAAAGAAACAAGGTAATTTGAATGACCTGGAGCCGAAGACATAAGTAGTTCATAAGAGAAATCTTCAAATATCTAAAAAAGTAAAACGTTAGGCAGACAGTAACATTTTTTTCTAAAGTAGTGTTTAAGAATAGTCAGGTGACTGCTGCACAAATAATGAAGACATATTTGCCAGTTAGAATGTTCTGCAAATATGGCCGATTCAGTGGGGTGTGGCTTAACTTCATTGAAATTAATAGCTTGACCTCATTGCACCTAATCAAATTTTCCTTAAAACTGGGAAAATAGATATTATAAAATAACCACCAGTAACACAGAAGGATCTGATGGAAAGCCTAAAAGATATGCCCCTGGATTAATGAAGCTCGGCACAAGGCCGGCGTAAGGCTTGCGCCGTCCGTGTGGCATATATATGGAGTAGTCGCGCGATATGCATATTAATGAAGGCGCGCAGCCACCACAGTCACGTGCATAGGAAACGTGCGCGAGTGCAAGGGATGTATTGAAGTTGCGCAGGGAGGCGTGTCAATGTCGGCCGTTGAGGAGCAACCTAAACTGCTGAATATTATATTCCGCCAGCAATAGTACTCATACCTATCAGTGTCCGCTGATACTGAAACGTATGCAAAGCATAGTCCCTACGAACAGAAAATGAAGAATCAAACACAAATGCATGGTAGGGAATAACGGGTCCCTACCCTTGAACAAATGACATGAAAACCATGTGCCCATAGTCCAACGTAGTGTTGATAGCTATACCATGTGGAAGTGAAACGTATCATATGTTAGCACGCCGCCAGTAGGTATGTCCAGTCCAATGGAGAGGGTCACCAGCCGACCCATAATGTAAGGGAGGGAACATAGCTGTGCAGATGTGTCCATAACAAAATACACGAGGAGAAATGTAGATGTATGTAGTGACCATATGTCTGAATCATATCCCACAAATCATGTAATAGTCACATACAAAAGGCATGTCCATATTTCACATACCAAATGCGATAGGAAATAGCATACGCATGTAAACGAAACAGAAGGAGCATATAAACAGCCATAACAATATGGACACATGTAGGCCGAAAGGAACAGTATGATCCGTACCATCGACCAAGATTACCACCTGTCCCACTTTGTGAGCGGCAGTCCCTCTGTGGGCAGATGTGTCCTGTCACAAACATGTAAAACTGGCAAATGTCCAGAGAATATAGGACATAATTCTTCCGTAGATGTCATGCAATAGTTGCATTAAACATATTTCACTGAATGTATATTACATAAATGTCATAACAAACAGAATAAGATACCGAAATGCTACAAGAATAAGCTTAGATATAGGCAAGAATTGTAAGTTCTATCTGCCGAACTGACCGTGAGTATGTGTCGGCCTGTATAATATGCTGTGTTCACCGCAAATGTCACAGTAGGGTTGCCACCTTTTCAAATGGCCAAAGTGGGACATGTTTGGTACAGACATCAGAGTTTACAGGCCGACACATACCCACAGCCAGTAATAAGGACAGAACGTAACTGTTTTGCCTATAGAAAAGCGTATTCTTGTAGCATTTTAGTTGCTTATTCTGTTTCTCATAACATTTAGGTATTTCAAATACAGAATAACTGTTTAATGCAACTATTACATAAAATATAAGAAATAATTTTGTCATAAAATCTCAGGACATTTGCCATGTTTACAATTACATGTCAGGACACAACTGCCCAAAGAGGGACTGTCCCTCGCAAAGTGGGACAGGTGCTAACCCTATGACACACTGTGGCCAATTGGAAAGGTGGAAACACAACCGTCGACTGTGGGGAGGCATTGTCCACAACAGTCGGACATGTGTAAGGAATAGCTTGGACATAGGAAAAGGTGCCATCCTACCAATGAGTACAACAGGCTGGCAAAATCCGGAAGGCAGCTGTGTAATCTGAATGTGTATGTGACACAGTCGAATGGGTAGTACCCGGATACAACAACCAAGTAATGAAAGTGAAGTATGGGCATGTACCTGTGTGCATGAGGTATAGCATGTGGAAACAAACATGGCAGGGTAGTCCACACAAATATAAAGGTACCCGATACATGTAGGGTAGTCAATGTGTAACTCTGGCCGTGTCATGGGCCAACAACCAATGTAGTGCTCTATGGGGTGTGAGGAATTCGCGTGTGAGGGGTGGGTGTTTAATGGTAAATTCCTCAAAGGTGATACTGTGTCGTATGCAGAAAAGGTGAACCGGAGGTGTACGAGGGGGCAGCAGGTGAAGTGGAAAGAAACACAACCACATGTAGAAACAGCTGCAAGACAAGCAGACAGGCCATAGTGTAGAACACAATCCCACAAACATATGAATATGGAGATGTGCGAGACAAATGTATAGATACGTCACCATCACATACCCACAGATGAGTTCTGATGGAACTGGCCATAACAAATGCAACACACCTGGATGCATAATGGCCTACCCAGCATACCCTCCACAACACACAACCTGCCACCATACTAGAACATCCACCAAATCCAGCCATACTTGGTCCACTGGTTTGTTGCAGACACAGCTACACACAGTGACCCCTACGCATATGTAGTAGGTATTGTCACCCTAGGCAGTGTCAGGATTGCAAACCATGTATCCCCTGCATGTAAAACCCCCTGCACATTTTTGTGAAGCCACAAAAATCTTCGTTATCTAACTTGTTTTGGTCTAGTCCAATTTTTGGGATATCCCTCATGGGATAACCAACTTGTGTAAATAGTAGAATGGGTATGATGACATGATGTCCATAGGGTTACCACCTGTCCCACTTTGTGAAGGACAGTCCCTCTTTGGGCAGTTATGTCCTGACAACAAATTGTAAAAATGGCAAATGTCCTGAGATTTTAGGACAAAATGATTTCCTATATTTTATGTAATAGTTTCATAAAACAGTTATTCTATATCTAAAATACCTAAATGTTATAAGAAACAGAATAAGCAACTAAAATGCTACAAGAATAAGCTTTTATTTAGGCAAAAATGTTAAGTTCTAACCTCTGTATTGACCGTGGGTATGTGTCGGTGTGTAAAATCTGATGTTTGTACCAAAAATGTCCCACTTTGGCCATTTGAAAATGTGGCAACCCTAGATGTCCAATCCAGTAGATATCTGGACACAAGTCAAAATGTGCAGTGGAGGTCCATTACACTGTCCAGCCCTAAGTGGGCATGCATAACCTACCACTCAGGATAAAATACCTTCCTGTGACGCACGTGTCCAGACACGAATAGGAGGGAGACTATAATGCACACATTTGCAAAGTGGAAAACGGCATGAGGGTGAGGAAGACACGGATGTAAACAGGTCAACCCTGATCAAGTGTGAGGGACACTGACTGTGTGCAGTCGTGACCGACCATACCTGTCAACCTGTGTGAGCAAGATATCTGGACAGAGCCATGAATATAAGTGAGACAAAGGTCCAAAAACAGGGACAATCTCTAAAGATAGCTCTTAGAACAGTTTGCACATTGGCATTAAAGACTGGAGTATGAAGTCGGAAACCCAACTGTCTGTCAGCACATTCCGACTGCAGTCTTTAATGCTGAGCTACTGCTGTGCCAGAACATAACAGCGTATTACAGAGGTCCGTGCCATACCACTCAACTGTCCAGATATTCGCAGAATGACTAGGGTCACCACCTGTCCCACTTTGCGAGTAACAATCCCTCTGTAGACAGTTGTGTCCTGTGAAAAAAATCAAGACATAGCAAATGTCCTGAGAGTTTAGGACAAAGTTATTTCCTAATTTTCTTTAATAGTCACATAAAACAATTATCTTATATATATGAAACTTCTATATGTTATGTGAAGTAGCATAAAGCAATTCAAATGTTACTAGAATAAGCTATTATATGTACAAAAAAGGTTAAAGTGCTGTACTATGCACGGCTGTAGGTATGTTTTGTCCTGGAAAATCTGACATCTCCACAGAACATGTCCCACTTTGGGCATTTGAAAAGGTGACAACCCTAAGAATGACCAGCGTTTCACCCCATAGTGTTGATGTGTGCCTCCGACAATCTGCACCAGTGTGGTAAATAGCTGAGGATTGACATCAATAAATAATGAGAAATATCCTGAGTTTAAGACTCCACAACCTTCAGAAAAGTCATGCTAATGCAAAATCTAGTATTCTATCAACGTTCTAAGCTTGTAAGAGCAATCGTTAAAATGTGTCCCTAATTGTCCACCCATTGTGTAGGTTTTGCACAGGTTTGGTGCTCTAAGAGGTTGAGAGGTATGGTTCGTACATATTTACAGTAACAACCCTTCACACTTGTGTAATGTACAACTGCATACCTGTAGTCACTTCATGTCCAAAATAATAATCCCTGTATGACTGTATACAGGTAATAGTCAAATGTGAATGGGAACAACCCTCACCATGGAGAATGGACTGTAACAACCCCACCCATAATATGTATTGCCAACAGAATAAGCTGCTGACAGGTGCCCAAACACCTGTGTCTATAAACTCAGGTAATACGTCAAAATAGGGAGATAATCCCTGTCCATATGCTTCATCTGACATTTGAACTCGGCCAGGGAAGTTCCGTTCACCAGGTGGACAAGCCTAAACCCAGATCACTACATGAACACCCTGACAATCAAAGACCTGTATGTGGCTGGACTATATGCCTTGCATATCCTCGGAGTGATTAACAATGCAGCTGGAGTCCACAGCAGTAGGCAATAGGGAATGTGTAATATGTAGTACTGTGTTTTTCCCAGCAGGAGAATGGATGCCTGTGTTGTAGGTGAAGCGGTGAGGTGCATGTTGATGTAGCTAAGTACTATGGGTATGCATATCAATGAGGGAGAGCACCAATAGAATAGCGGTTCTGGCATCTGGCCAACGTGAATGCAGTCCCGGTTGACCTACGACCACTGCACATATAACTTGAAAGTGTAATGAATGCGTTCGTGCTGTACACACACTTAAATATGTAAAGGTGAACGTGTGTTTCGCAGCAGTCCGTAAACCGGAATACAGATATTTAACTGTTATGGTCAGAATTATGAAAGTTCACGTAAGCACAATTATCTATGAAACATACGTAACCCATAATACGGATATGCAAGTGCGCCTGCGCGTGTGTAATCCACTCGCAGAATAGAAAATGAATGGTGTTTTCCCCACGTTCTATGTACATGGCTCATACCTGTTAACCCCGTGAAGTATGAAACCGGACAAAGCCATGACAAAAACTGGTACATATAGGGACAATCCCCAAATATTGGCCTAACAAACATAGAAAGTGGATAGAATAACAGGTGTGTCACTAGCATGGATTCTCTGAAGGGTATGAAGTCGTAACCTGAAATGTTTGTTGTTATTTACCAACGTCAGTCTTACATGATATGCCACTAACTTGCCAGATAGACACAAGGTTATGAAAAACGGACCAAAGATAAGAGGCAACCAGCTGTACCTGCAGCAGAAATCTGTACAGTTGAAAGGTATGATATTGAGATATATATACACATATATCCACAGACATAAACCAAAGCAAATTATGAGATGAGGAATGTACAGACATATGTATATATGTACACACATTATATATATATATATATATATATATATATATATATATATATATATATATATATATATATATATATATATATATATATATATATAGGTTTATAGGTTCATACTAGGCTATCTGCCCGAGGGCATTTACAAGCCTAGCCCATAGTTTTGTGGCTTACGCCACCCCTTTAGTATGGGGAACTATACCCATTATTTTGCTGTGCCTCTGTTGAGCAGTGACACTGAGGTAATCCCTGGGGTATATCTGCGATCTCCCATCCATTGGTCAAGATTTCTCTTGAACAAGGCCAGCGAGGTGCTCTGCCTCACATATACCGGGATTTTATTCCACAGCATAGGGAGTCTTTGGGTGATGAATCTATCCCTCCAGCACGTCCTATTAATAGCCGTGTCGAGGTTTAAGTCTCCGCCCTTGTGGCTCTGACGGATCTAGATTTTTGAGGTGAAGCATATTCATCAAATCTGGGTTTGACATGGCCTTGTATGTTAGGCAAAGGTCACCTCTGAGCAAGCGTGGCGACTGAATAGAGCTGGAGTTCTTTCAGTCGGGCAGCATAGGACAGATGTTTGAGACCCTTTATCCTTTTGGTGAGGAACTTTTGTGGCCTCTCCAGCTGCTGCAAGTGTCGGGTCAGATACATTCCGAATGGGGCATTGTACTCAATCATTGGTCTGATGAGTGATGAGTATAGGAGACTATGACCTCCCTTGATCTAGATGAGAATCCCTTCATGATAAGGTGGGCAATGTAGAAGGTCTTCCTAACTACTTTAGCTACATGGGTGTCGAATGACAGACTACTATCAACCTGGGTCCCCAGGTCCCTGATAACTTCTTCTGTACTCAGTGGATTGCCACCTATTTGGTAGCTAGGGGTAACCTTGTTTTTCCCGAAGGGTATGACTATGCATTTTTGGCATTTAACTTTAGGCCATGGCTCTGGCACCAGTTATCCGTTTCTGTGAGACCCTTCTGAAGGATATCTGTGTCAGATGTGTTTTCTACTATGGCCAGTTTGCAGTCATCTGCAAACTTTGTCAGCCATAACCCTCCTGTGTTTGCTTGTACTTGGAAAAGTAGATGCCAAACAAGAGTGGGCCCAGGACTGAGCCCTGTGGTACACCACTTGTGACAGGCTTTGAGTCTGACATGGCGCCAGCAACTCTGACCCTGTGGGTTCTGTCACTCAGCCAGTTTGCAACCCATCTTGTGATGTATGGGTTAACATTTAAGCTGATGAGTTTTTCAATGATACCCGAGTGGGGTATTGTATCAAAGGCCTTCGCCAGATCGAGGTAGGCTGTATGGACTGCCTTTCCCTCATCAATGGCTTTGGTGACTGTTTGAAAAAGTCAACCAAGTTTAGAAGGCATGATCTGCCTTTGACAAAGCCAAACTGGGATGGATCCAAAGTCTGCAAATTCCCTATGTCTTTATTTATGAGGTCCATTATGATCCTCTCCATGGCTTTGCAGATAAGGCTTGTCAAGCTAATGGGCGGTAATTTCCAGGGTCGGTGGAGGCACCGCCTTTGTGAAGTGGGACCACAGTTGCAGTGCGCCACTCCTGGGTGCGTATCCAGAGGTAAGACTATGATTAAACAGCTGTCCTAGCTGTGGGTTTAATTCCTCGTTGAGTTCGTGGAGCACACAGCCGGGGACACCATCAGGTCCCATGGATGCTGTGTTTTTGCTTTGGAGAGAGCAGTTCTCACTTGGGCGTTGGAGATGTTTGGGGGCTGCAATCGCTTGGTATAGATATCTCTCCTTTTGGGGAGTTTGCACTGAACCTGTCAGCCAGTATGTTGGCAATGTCTGTAGGATCAGTAATCTTCACATCATTTTGAACTAGTTCTGAGCATATCTGGGAGTTTCCTCCCAGGTTTCTAACATAGCTAAAGAAGGCCTTATGATTGTCTTTTGAGTCTTTAGCTATTTTCTCTCAAAATTTGCTTTGGATGATTTTATGAGAGCTCTTAGTTTTTACTTATAGTGATCAAGGGTGTCTTACCTTTTAAGGATTTTGCTCTATCTTGTAGTAGCTTCCTCCTTTTGTTGTAGAGTTTGTTTATGGCTGGGGTCCACCAGAGTGGACGCTTGCCTTTGGTACAAAGAGTCTTTGTTTTGCTTGGGATTGCCTTATCCATGCAGTCCTGCAGGTGCTGGTAGAAGGCATTTGTAAGTGATTCAGCGGCTTGAGTACTGTTTTCCGTCGGCTCGGGGCCTTAAAGGAGACCACACTAGTCTTTAGAAGTGTGAAGTCGGCTTTAGAAGTTCTTTACTGTGGTCTTTTTATTTCAGGTGGGGTGGGATGAGGACCTCCAGCGAGATTAGTTTGTGATCTGATCTCACCAGTGAGGGGTATACTTCCGGTGTTGAACATTGTGCTCCCATGTTCGTGATGATGAGATCAAGTATGTTTTCTCCTCTTGTGGGGATGGTGACTAGTTGTTCCATGGCATTTGAGTTTATGAATTCCAGGAACTTTTGGGCTAGGGTGTTTGGGCTTGAGTAGTGTTCCCAGTCTATATTAGGGTAATTGAAGTCACCTAGTATGATGGTGTTTGGTGATACATTTATCCCCTCTAGTGTTTTCAGGAAGGCCATGTGAGGTTCCTGAGGTTGTGAGGGTGGCCTGTAACATGCTACAATTTGCAGAGCAGTCTTGCCTATGGTTAATTGCACCTGGATGGTCTCCGATGCATCGTGCGTTGCCACCAGTCTTGAGGTGTGGGTGTCTTTGATGAATATGGATACCCCTCCTTTCTTGGTATTGTCCGGATTTTGGGGCGGAGCATGATAAGAGGTAAAACCTGATAGTGCTGGGGTGCTCTCAGGAGCCTTGAACCAGGTTTCTGTCACTGCACAGGCATCGATGTTCTCCATACTGAGAAGGGCCTCGAGTGCGTGCATTTTGAGATTTAGACTTCTGGCATTGAGCAGCATTACCCTTAGTTTTTTCCTTTTTGTGTTCTAGGGTGGTAGGTTTAGAATTTGAGCCTTGCCTAAAAAGGCACTATGGGGTGGCAAGAGCCTTTGCCAATATCCGGAATCCCAGGGTGACAGGTGCAAGCCGTCCCTTGAAACAGCGTGGCTTGTCCAGCATGTCATCCCAGGCAGACAGACATTGGATCCCCTTTGAATGACACCAGAGTTTAAGCCAATTGTTAAAGCTGATCATCTTATCTCTGTATTGTGGCATCATTCTTGGTGAAGGTAGGATACTGCTCAAGGTCAGGGTCATACATGCCTGGGCTACATAATCAGAGAGCTCCTCAATGTCTCTTTTCATGTAGTCCAAGGAGAGTGCGTCTCAGGTCGTTTACACCAGCGTGGACAATGACTGAGTCATATTTGTACCTGCTGTTGAGAGACCTGAGTGCTTGCGTTATGTGGCGGATTCTAGCGCCCGACAGGCAGCTTACTGTGACCTTCTCCTTACTCAGTCTGGTGAGTGGGACGTCAGTGTGTCTGACTATGGAGTCACCAATGACTAGTGTGTCTGGCATTGTGTTTGGCCTTAAGGGCTGTGACTGTTTGACACTCTGACTGTGAGGTCTATGTGTTGCAGGTGTTGTGTTCTGAGGTGGTGGTTGTTTGGGTGTCTGCTTTGGTGGCCTCTGCTGTTTTGGTAGATTTTTGATCAGAGCCGCCGAGTATGTCTTTGTGTGTTTATGTGTATGATTTGAGGTTGTGATGGTACTATGTGAGACTGGGTCTATAGTGTGTGTGGTAACCTTCTCCTCCTGACTGGTCTTGCCAGTCCTATGTTGAGAGAGCTCAGCCTCCAGTTTGGCCGTATAGTTGCATCTCGCATGTATTTGTGTTTTGTGGGAGGAGAGGGTTGTCTGTGTACATGAGGCAATTGTAACATTGCCTCAATATTCCCAGGTTCACCAGCTGAGCAGGAGAGGACACTAGCAACTGATCCCTCGACATGCTAGAAGGACTAGACAAAAAAACTTTAAAAGAGATTCCGGGGGACGTGAGTGACCGAGAAATGGGGGTTTGCCTTTTTGGGGTGCTATCTATAAGAGTGCCGTATCAAGGTAATAAGTACTGTAGGAGCAAGTGCTAGGTTTAACAGATAGAGAAAAGTCTATACACACACGATACATGAATAGATATATACACAACAAACATATGTCCCTGTACATATATCACATATACATAAATAGGTCACGGTATAGCTATTATGGATAGACAGACAGACATGCATGAAAGGAGAATACACCGATGCTTTCCAAACCATTGCCCGGTAAGTACCAGTGTGACAGGGCCTGCAAGTTCTGCACGTTAAACATGAATATAGGTGTCCTTTGCAGGACCCCAAAAATTGATCCTGTATAAAGGGCGAACCGTCACTGATGCAAAAGATGTCACAAGTGAAACTACGATATAGGTGTACATGCAACAGTAGCAGGTGCAAAGGTAATAACACATGGGTCGATAGAATGTATGACATATGACCTGATATCCGCAGAGTGGAGAGTGCTTGGAAGTGTCCTCACACTTTATTATTGCTCACATTAAACATGTCTAATGGGTACTGTGGAGGGATGTCAGGTATGGGAACCATGGGTATGCAGAAATGGGCCAAGGTGTTGGTTGGCACAGATCTATTAGGTACGCCCCATGAGAGTGATCAATATACCTATGTGGGTATAGCACACACCTATATTCGCCAAAAAGGTGCAACCCATCTACTGGATATGGTGTAAACCATTGGGGGAAGACGTAGGGACCTATATCAGTGTCATGTAGGTGATTATCATGGATGGACATGTGTACGACCAAGATGGTAACCATACCTGCCAAAATGTCAGAATAAGACAGCTGAACTAAGGCATAGTACATGAAAGACAAATAGGGACTATATTAAATATACTCCAGACAAAGTCAGAACATTGATAGAATAATTACGTAGTCAGGAATACGAATGTTATAAGAGTTAGTAATCATGAAATAGAAATGTCATTCATGATTACCTAACCGCAAAGTCCATCATGCCTTGCCAGCAATCTACCAGAAAGGCACATTATCATGACAAATGTAACAGAATCATAGGTCAAACCTCGGGGCATTTACCCATAATGTGTACAGGTGAGAGGTATGAAGGTAACCCGTCCTAAGTAAATGTACAGAACTAGTGATACTAGGTGGACAGGTGAGAAGAAAGACATCAGGACAAATGACAAAACATGTACAAGTCAAAAGCATGTACTTCCACAAATGGGAATGACAACGTATGCCCTGTGAAAGTCAATGTGGAAGGTTTATAGACTCAAAAGACATGTGTCCCTCAGGGTGTCATGCAGTGTCACCGATACAGTGTCCAGTCCCCCATACTCGTACGTGAGCTCTGCCACTGACGGAAAGCGCAAATACCGGTGTACACATAAGGTACATAATAGAATAATTAGTGTGGATAAGCACCTGTTGGCTTGTGTGAGGAATATAACCCTCTGGGTGGGTGTGTCTTGCAATAGGAATGTAATGGCAACTGACCTGTGATGGCGCCATGTATTGTGTGTATTGGTGTAAGAAACTTGATTTACAGTATCAGAAACATACCTCGCAACTGTACGAATGTGCAGATGTATGCCTCATATGTGTGGTGTGTTCTTCTTACAATCTGTACCTGTCTGCCAAATACCTGAGAACTGACATCATTAAATAATGATAAACATATGAGTTTCAGACCCCAAATCCCTCAGAAAGGTCATAGTAATGCAAAACCTATTATACTCTCAACTATCTACGTTTGTAAGAGCAATACGTAGAATCTTCCCCTATTTGTCCCCCCATCATGTTAGGCTTTGTACATATGTTTTGCTCTAAGAGGTTGATAGATATGATCAGAAACAGATACATGTCTGAGGAAACAGCATTATCGACCGCAAGATAACTCAGAAGGTATGAAATGCGCTGCAGTAGGAAGTTCAGTATTGGCCGCAGGTATGTGCAGACATGTCAAATGACACAGCAGTCTACATGAAGTACCTATAGGGTGTCACCTTTACCAATGATGACAGTGGGACATACCCACAGCCATGCATACACCACAAATAGACATAGCACAAAGCAAAGCCTAGGCCATGATACACGACGCCTCCAGCGTGTATGGATTGAGTGAAAGTACAGCAAGGAAAGATGACTGCCAGGCTATTCAGCAAACACCCGTAGGGGTGTGCAAGACTGCCCGTAACACGAACATTGCATGGACAATGTTAGGATTTGTAAAATACCCCATTTGTATGTGTAAGCTATGCAAATGATGTAATTATGTGATACATGAAACAGTAAGCTGTCTGTGCAAGAGCAGAGTTATGTGCAGAAATGTACCCTGATGTTATGTGACTAACGTGCTGCACGTTGCTAAACGGAGCAATGACAGCTGCAAATACAGTATGAATACAGTCAAAGAAGCATGCCAATGTCCAAGTCCAAGGCCAGTGGCAGCTTTGTCCATTGGATATCAATAAACCAGTAGTTGTCCACCCCCAATCCCTGGTGTGGAAGCGTAGCGCAGTGCCCCGAGAATGCGCTGCGCTACAAAACAAGACATATGTATAATATACATACAAAATGTAGGTTTAGTTAGATGTTAGTACGCCATGCAGATGAATGGCAAGCTGGAGACTACATGGCTATTTCGTACTGGTTCTTATGTGTGGAAGCGCTCTGTCACAGATGTAACGAAGCATTTGTAGGCAATGTTAGGCAAGTGAGGCTGAGGATAGTGAATCACAACATGTCATGCCATATGGGCCAAGCCTCTACAGTGTAGTGTAGTTTAAGGGGACTACTAGAGTAGAAGATAGGTGACAACATGAGTGTGTATGTATAAAACACTGTAACCTCACCGGAGCAGTGTCACATGTGTGCTGTCAGTACTCAGTGGAAGAGGCGTGTCATGAGCTATCCTAGGGAACGTCAGGAGACTGACGGTGTATTCCATAGATACCACCGATGTGACCTGTAAACCTGCCCACAGTGTGTCTGCGCCGTGCAAGCCAGTAAGCCTGAGTAAGCATGTGTGCGCTTGTGCTAGCCCGTGTGCGCGTGTGGAGTGTGGAAGAACGAGTAAGCTAGTGTAGAAATGGTGAAGCCCGTGTAATGTCGTGTATGCATTTGTAAGCATGTATACATGTGTACTACACACATCACGCACATACTGCACACACAGACACACATGTTGCCAATACTACACACATCAGTGAAATGGCACATGGATGGAGAATACATCATCAGAAGTAACAGTGCTGTAAACTATGCTACAGTGATGGTCATAGCTGCAATGCATCATGTCTGCTGATATACACCTGCAAGTAACACACTGTGTGTTAACATCATGATAACATCAATACAGTGGAATAAAGCCACCATGTGTAGCAGCACCAGGTTAGTCAGATCCTGCATCAATGTTACACATCGCAGGTGGTGGCACAGGTGACATCATATGCACAGGGTGTGGTGTTAACATTTCCAGAGCTGTCATTGAGCCATCCAATGTACACGTAGGTGTGTGTGTGTGAGGGACAACGGTTATTGCATGGCCCAATGGAGGTGCAATGGGTTTGTGTATGTGATAGCCATAGCTGTTTGTGGTAAGTGTGTGTGTCTGCATATACACAGGTACAGCATGTGTCAGCCATATACAGGAGGTTGTGGGACAGTCACAGGCCGTACCTGCCAGGCTGTAGAGATCCCCATTACTGAGCATGGACACCCCTCCATGCATCCAACACAACCCAGTCCTGCACCTGTCAATGTATACACATACAGTCCTGGGATCTGTACCACAACCTGTGGATAAACGTGAGTCTGTAATGTTAAGCTGAGGTGCATAGAATTGTCTGTTACTACAGACGGATATGAGCCATACTCACACTCCAATGTAATAACCACTGCTGACTGTTGCCAAGATCTGCATACGATCATTCAAAGGTGCTGTACAAACATTGTTTCCAATGCCAGTGTAATACCCAGCAACACAATAACCGGTCACTACACATGTATAACCCACGATCACTACAGCACACAGTATGTGCATTATCACAGAGCCATAGCAGATGTACATACATCCAAGGTGCTCACGTACAGATAATGCAGCACATTCAAGAGTCATAATCCCAACATACATATCTATATACAATATACATTATATATATATATATATATATATATATATATATATAGAGAGAGAGAGAGAGAGAGAGCTATATATATATATATATATATATATATATATATATATATATATATATATATATATATATATATATATCTATGTAGATAGATACATACACACACACACAGACACACACATGTGGCAGGGTTGGGAGCAGAACACAAATATAATCACTGTACCAAACGACAGCATTACGCAGTTACAGAATGCGCTACCGTGATCAGTGGATCACATGATTCACACAGGCACATGTCTAGCCTGCAGACAGCAGCATCAAAGGCAAAGACACCGCACAGACATTATGGAGAGTGAATACTGTAAAAGCAATGTACTGTTGTCATGCAGCTGGAAACACACACACACACACACACACACACACACACACACACACACACACACACACACACACACACACACACACACACACTTGGCAGGGCTGGGAGTCGAACATACACCTAATTACCCTAACACACTACAGCATGATGCATTTACAGAACACGCTACTGAGATTACTAAGCACAGCAGTCCCAGAGGCAGACATCTGGGTGCATGTCATCATCTGCAAAGGCAAAGACGTCGGTAGGAAACTTCTGTGGTGTGAGGCATCTAAAAGCAAGACTGAGTCCCCAAGCAGACAGGAGCAAGCACGCAAACACACAAACACACACACGCACACACACACACACACACACACACACACACACACACACACACACACACACACACACACACACACACACTTGGCAGGGCTGGGAGTCGAACACACACCTAACTACCCTAACACACTACAGCATGACGCATTTACACAACGCGCTACCGAGATTACTAAACACAGCTCTCCCAGAGGTATACTTCTATGCGTGTTTCATCATCCGCACTGACAAGGACACCAACAGGGATTGTATAGAGAGTGATCGGTCTGAAAGTATACAGACATATTACTGTCCCACGGTACATGTAGACAAACACACGGCAGTGGTGTGATTGCAGCAATGTAAGATTTACGGTGCACCACAACATGACATAGTCACGGGACGCCCCACAGACAGTACACCCTTCAGAATAGTCTACCAGTGTGTACTCAGTATGCATCCATCGTGACGTTGAAAATGGACATCTGTTGGCTAGATGACCACCATGGCTATACAGGATGTCAACAGCCATGCACAGAGGGACATCACCGACACAAGGTGTCACTGGGCATGGCCACATGCTTAGTAATACACGTCTGTTCAGACTGTACTGTGTGTCGATCTACACAACGGCATACTGGGCATGCTCACACACTTAGCAGTTGCAAAGGGCCGTCTTGCATGCAGACAGAGTCTACACACGGAAGGGCTCAGTTGGGACTGTCATGTGTGTCAATCTACACAACAGCATACTGGGCATGCTCACCCACTTAGCAGTTGCAAAGGGCCATCTTGCATGCAGACAGAGTCTACACACGGAAGGGCACAGTAAGGTATAACTGGCCCCAAGCACAGAGCGGTCACACACATGCAGTGACCAGTACACACTCAGCTGCCATCACAGCTGTCACAGGTGCAGATCCCAGACGTACACACCGCAGTCTACACTGTAGCCCTCGAGACATCACCATGTCATTGCTGCAGCAGTACACAGCCGTACATTACCACAACACCGTGTGACACATGACCAGTGGACTGTACAGAGGTCTACAGCAACTGTGCAGGGTACACATGTACTGACAGGGTTCCAACAGGTGTTATGTATTGCAAATATACCACTATACATGACCAGATCAGCTCAAGACATACCAGGGCCCCGGGTCTTACACAGCTGTGACAGATGAGTGTTGCTGTACACCAATGAATACACATGTTTGGATATGTCAAATGTGATTGTAGTGGATGTGTCATCGGACCACACACACAACACATATGTACATAGCTAAGCCTTTGCTGTCCCCCATGCAGAACAGTGGCCTAAGCAATCATACACACGCAAATGGAAGGTGGGTCCATGTCTGTTGAATGCTCACAGTACAGGAGGTATCAATGTTGACGGAGGACACATTCCCCTGTAGTAGTCGCCCATGACACCCATGATATCATACCACAGTCCATGTGTTATGTATGTCAACACACATGTCCACCAATAGCAATGCATACAAACATGGCTACAGGAGACACATGTAGGACCAACGCACATGTACAATCTGTACTGTGCATGCAGCAACCATGCATGTGCAGTGGCCGATGTCCGTAACACAGCTGTGCCTAACTACAACATGCAGTCGCAATGCAGCCCCATCATTGACACCTGTATATGGTGACATACAGACAGTACAGTTGGTTGTACATCACATATGGAGGGATCTGTGTACATAAAGTGGTGATCCACCTGTGTAGATGTATGTGTGCCGGGGATGGCTCACAGGTGTGTCACATGCCACCCTACCATGCCATGTGCAAACAGTACGCTATGTCACTGTTACTTGATGGTGATGACTTAACGCATACACAGCAGTCAGGTGTAACTAACTGTATGTCACATGACACCTGTATCACTGACATCCTCCCGTGTGCACATAGCCACACAATTGCCAGACAAAGCATTGGTATGCATTCTGCAGACAGTACTGCTGCATATCTATCAAACGGATCATCATATGGCAGGTGTATCATTCCCAGCACTGCCATGTGTGTCAGCTTGTGTGACCACACATGCCACATATGGTGGGGACTACGTCCCAGATGTAACACATCCCTGTACACTGTTGTACAGATCTGTACATACTGCAGTGTGGAAAGCATGAGGTCGGCAGGTGTGGTGCATCACACACATCGGCTATCCGTACACAAATATCTGGTCACCACAGTGTGTGTGTGTATGTATGTATGTATGGCTGTCTGGTGCTTGGTGTGAGGGTGTATGCTACCATACTGTGGAAACAGGATCAGTAACCCCTCATGGTGATGCAGTCTACTACCCTGTTGATGCCATCGGTCCCAGTCATACTGGCTACCTGTGCATGTCCCTTCTCTGTGCCACATCGTGTGGGTGCAAAATACTTCGAGGGTGATGACCACATAGGCAAGGGTCCACACCTGAACACTATGGGGTGTGTTATAGTGCTGTAGACCTCGTGAATGTGGCCATGTTCCTGTACTGTGACAGGGTATTACTGCTAAACAGTGTGGCCTCATGCTATCAGGTGGCCTCTAACGTCATCATTGGTCTGACCGTTGTGTACAACCCCTGCACCATGTCAACATACCTGTAATGTTTCCCAGTACGTATGTCACATCTATGTCCGCTGTAACCTGTTCCACTGACCACATGCTTCAGGTGCAGTATATGTGCGGACATCTGTGTTATGTTCGGACATCTGTGCCATGTTCGACTGTCCAACAGTCAGGTTGAGGGTACGTTTAGCATGCTGATATTGCCATACGTGCCTGTGAGTACTCCACAGTTACACATGGGGGACTGCAAACACTGCTACCTGTAGGCACATGCCAGTACACCATAGGAGGGGACCAGGGCATCATTACCAACATGCTGTTACTGTTGTAACCGAGACACATACTGTGAACATATCACAATGCATGCTGCACCTGGACTACATGGTATGACTGGTGCATGTTGACAGTACACCACTGATATCACATACACATCTCTCAGTAGTCGCACACGTCCAATGCAACATACACATCCCTCAATATGCATACACAAGTAATGTTAGATACACCTCTCACATCTTAGTATTCACACACGACCAATACAACATACACATCTCGCAATATGCATACACAAGTAATGTTAGATACACCTCTCACTATTCTGTTCACCCTGTGCATCAGACCATATAAACATATCCCTGCACCAATGGTGTGGATGACAGGGATGCGGTACAGGCTTCATCATATGCACAGGGTGATACTGTTTGCCAGGGGCATAGGCTGCACCAATGGATGACATAATGTGTGCGGGTAAGGGCCAGTGATTTGAATGGACATGTCTGTTCTATATGCATGTGGGTGTTGTGGAGCCCTACAGTTGTGTTTGCTGTGTGCATGTATGTGTGTACACAGTTCTGTCATTTGTGAGGCCTACACAAGGGTAGTATGGACAGCTCCAGATTGTACAGACCAGGTTGTACAGCTCACTGTGACCAGACACAGCCACATGTCCTGCGCCTGCCAGGGGTTGCACGGGCACTACTGGGCAGAGGTATAGAATGGCTACTGTCCGATGAGACATGGCCACTGGAACCATGTCCCCACCGGGAACATCCAGGGCCATGTCCACGTGGCCTGCTGTGACCTGGTGTGGACATCGCAGCACCAGCTGCACTGCTACTGCTACCGGCACTATGGGAGTGGCCATGTGAGGTGGCCCACTCATGTTGACCTGCACTAGTTGGTGTAGCTGGCCTACGTCCATGCGTCCTATGCCTCACCCCTAACAGATGTTCCAGCACAGACAGCTCACGCTCGCAGATTGCCATGCCACGGTCGAGGATTCTGACCATGTCACCCAATCGCCTGTCCAGAACATCAGTAAGCTGCTGTTGAGCACCTGTCAATACCTGGATGTTGTTGTTTAGGGTACTGATAGCAGCCCTCTGCAGCCTCTGCCCTTCTCTGTTCTGCCGTTCAGCACATGCCTGTGCCGCCATTACAGTCTGGAACATGCTTCTGGTGATCCCAGCTGCTGCGCTATGTCCTGCAGGTGCATGTCTGCCAGAGGTCCACCTATGGGCAGCACCAGCCACATGCCTGTGTGGCACATCTGCAGTTAGTATACTGCCACCATGGTGTGGAGACACACCTTCCGTAGCCACCACACGTTCCTGTTCAACACTAACAAATGCTGACTGTCCTTCCTCTATGGCCACTGTATATGCGGTATGTGTTGGCAGCTGAACTGTGTGTGGGGAAGAGGGGAACATAGCTGGGATGACAACTGTTGGCACAGATTCTGCCCCTGACATCCCTGCCTGTACCTCATGCATATGTTCATCACTGCTAGCATCTGTGGGGACACTATCAGATGGACTGCAGGAGGGTGATGCACCTACATCACCTGTGAATGCAAAGAAATACTCTAAATTACAATAGACACACACACACTGACACACACACTGACACACACACACACACACACACACACACACACACACACACACACACACACACACTGACACACACACACATGCATGTGAGATGACAGATGGCATGCAGCATGCTTGTGATACAGCTGACAGCATGCAGCTCAGACATCAATAGTGTTTGTAAGCATACCCCCTGGAATGCACACTACTGCAGGCAGGTGTCATATCATTATCCATGCAATTCACACGATCATGGTAGTATGCATGCATCCCCGTGATACACCATGTGGACCAGAACAGGATAACAGTACACATGGCTGACATGACCTCGGCATGTAATCTGCTGACATGTTCATTAACATGCATGCATGCCTGACACAATGGTGTCATGACACATGTACAGCATTGTACTGGGTATCACATTGCAGTGTTGTCCATATGCCCTACAGATAGAATGCATGTTGAGCAAATGTGCATGGGCATCATAGGGGACTGGGCCATCTACATTGCTGTACAGTATTATGTACAGACACTGTGCCATTGCATGGCATCATGAGGCGTCTATATTGCTAAACAGTGCATATGTACACATTGCATATCCAGAACTGCATGCATACCCATGACATACCTGTGGATTGTGACCTAGGGTGCTGAGGTGTATACACACCCAACCATGCTGTTTCATGTGACAGGTCACTGGAGGGCATACAGATGACACCCCTGCACGATAACTACAGAGTGTTAGCTGCCTGGCATCCATGTCCACACATAGCGGACCTGTCACGTCACCATTTCACACATGACATTGATGTACCACGCACACATGGTGCACAGCTAACGGTGATGTCCTACGGCAGGGGGGAAAAGTACAGTTTCTGTGGCCTGGTGTCACTGTCAGTGGAATCTGTGATGGTGACTACCATCATGCTATGACACAAACATCATGTTCAACACATCTTATGAGGTACATGTCACCGACACCTCTACTAGCTGTGCACAGGCATTTATGATGTGCAGCGTACCACATCACCTGTACAATCATTCTAGTATGGCTGTACTTGGACCATGTGTGGACAAAGTGGGACAGGGTGTATCCACATCCCATCTTCTGTGTGTCTACGTGTCTCTGGCCATCCCCCATGGCCATGTGTGCACATGTGTTGGTCATGTATGTGATGGCCATCTATCACATGTCTGTGTTGTCCCATATGACGTACACCCATAGATGTTGGTTATGTCACCATCCACAGGGCTATGCAGACAACAGGTGTATGTGTGGTATGTGGAGTATGGGTTATGGGACATTGTGACAATATTGCAACCAAAACGCTACGTGTCTCAGACATGTCGGATGGAACATCACAATGTGTGAAACCATTGCAGGGGCATATAACACAATGGTGACACCTGTGGTCTGCCCATATCACTGCTGACTGTGCGGTACTGGTTTGTGTACCACACATTTTGTTCCATTGTATAGTACATATGCCTCCATTGTAGAACACCTCCACCGTTGTATGCACAGCTGGACACACATGTAGCAATGACAAATACTGTAGTTTCATGTCTGTGTATCATTTCACTTGTATATATTGCACATGGGTGGCCTGTGTGGATGATGAGTGATGCGACCTGTATATCCATGTATTAACTGGCCACATGGCGAATAGATCTATGCTTTGACATGCCTGATACCGATGATAGACTCACCTGCAATGGACTCTTGTCTGTGCGTCATGCCAGAGGTACCTGTATAGGGTGACACAGCAGTATGAACATTATCCATGACTGTATGACAGCCACAGGGTGCACAGTGCAGGTTAACACATTTGCCTGTACAATAGCATATAGTAAGCACGTGTGCATACCATACCTCTCAACCTCTTAGAACAATAAATGTGGACAAAGCCTACTATGATGGGGGACATATAGAGACAACTGTGACATATTGCTCTTACTAACTTGGATATTTGATAGACCAATAGGTTTGCATGCACATGGGTTTGACACGGAATGTGCAGTCATAAACACAACTGTATGTCATCATTTAATGGCTCCATTCCTCAGCTATTTGCCAGAAAGGGACAGATATTAAGCGGAACACACCGACAATATGACGCAGACATCTGGACATTTATTTTATTTTTTTATTTTATTTATTTTACATTTGTTGACTGGGCTAGTCTGGCTGGATACATGCCCATTTTCAGCAGAGGCCCGAGGAGAAAAGCTCCACTATATACTAGAAGGTAACATTAAAATAGTACAACGGGATGCAAAATTATAAGCATGACAAGAAAATTAGTCCAATGTAGCATAGTAATGGTACTAAAGCAATTTGACAATAACTATAATTAGCAAAACTTAAACAAAACTATAATTAGCAAACTTAACAAAGCTATAGCTATAAAATAGAGTGATGATTTATGTTTGCAAATTCTTTGCTGTAGTAGGAATAGTACAGTCATAAAAGAAAGAAAGTAGTAAATTACATAAGAGTCTATAAGGTATTTACAGTATTTACAGTATTCACAATTGTTATAATCGTTTTGTGCCAGGGCAATAGATTAAGAGGCAGATTTGCATAGCTGGGAGCAACCTATAAATTTAGGGGGGATAACAGGCTGCAGAGGTAAAGTAGTATCCAAGTGGATAGTAGATAGTTGCAGAAGAGGGGTGGTATTAGTGATAGGGACAAGCATAGAGGTAAATGGAGAGAAATGAGAAGAGGGTTGGATGCTCAGGTCAGTCAGGGTTTGAGCAGGGGTATAGCCAGTGAGACTTAAAATAGTTCCTCAGTTGTTTCTTGAAAAGTTGAGAAGAGTCTAGAGAGGTCAGTTCTATGGGAAGTTTATTCCAGTATGAGCCAATGGTGTTTGTAAACAAGGAGTCACCAGCTTTGTTGTGTGTTTTGAGAGTGGCAATTAGTAGTTTGTTGGCTGAATGAAGGGAAGTTAGATTCCTGCAAAGACATCCTGCAAATACCCGTACAGTTCAGAGGTATGGTGCATACACAGGGTAGTATAAAGCATGTGTGTCCACATACCTTGCATATGTTGTTAAATTACATGATGTACACTGACACATGCACGTATGTGGGATATACTGGCCATATGTTCAGTACTGACTTACCAGTCAACTCCAGGCTCATTGGTTGGGAGACACCCACCTCCACGATGGCAGCTTGTGTTTGTGGGGGCTGTTCTGAGGGTGTTCCCAGACTAGCCAGTAGCTCCTCTGTGTGTGTGTGAGTGGAGGCTGGGTTGGTGGCCCACCACCTGTACCACCTTGTTCTCTGGCGATTGCAGTGGAACGCTGTTTTGCATGACGTATGAGGTCTGTGCAGTGTCTGTGCACCTGCTGGTAGGTGCGGTTGTGGCTGCCCACTTCGTTGACCCTCCTGCGAAGATCCTGCCACAGGTCATCCCGCTGCTGGGCATTCTGTGGCACGCGGCTAAATAACACCTCGTAGTTCTCATGGAAGTTCGGTATTACAACATCATCCTCCTGTCGGCTATATGCTGGTAGGCGCGTACGCGGCATTATCTGTAAGACATGATGAAGGTGACAGGTCACATTTACAGACATGTACAGTGACACTGCTGCACATACATTCTAGTACATTCACACAGTTATCTTTGCAAATCAACATGACACTAACACGACTGGCATGTATTTGTCCCACATATGTAACACCCAGTATGCATTGGATATCATCCCCATATATGTGTGTCACCTCATTAGTGTTCCTACTGCATGTGACATCATTCTCCATGTGGACATGTCTGTTTGCATGCAGTGGTGTTCTTACCTATCTACCCATTCCTGATGTATCCACAGTAATGCTGATGACCTACATGCTGTGGATATGTCACATATCAACACAAACACAGCCTTACTGGACTTGGGCAGTGACAATGCACCAAGTACGCATGGAAACCTGTACATGCATCTGTTTTCCATAGACATCTACACTGCACTGTACAGCTGTTCAATATCCTGCCACAGATCACCTGTGTTGCACATGTAATAGACATGGGACAATGGCTAGTCAGATGTCATTCGCAGGTAAGGTTATCGGCTATAGCATGTACGAGCTGGGTTTCCTAGCTGTATCCGTCACCCATTACACCACCACAAGGGGCATCAGTGACACATTACTGATCCAGATAGATGATACTATATCTAGCATACAGCCATCACACCATGTATGGCAGGGATGATATGTGCAGCTATGTGGACAGGGCTGCATGGTATGGCAGGAGTATGTCACAGGTATGGCACAGGGATCTGTCCAGCATGTGGCCATCCTAGTCATGGGATGGTGGTTGTCCATGACATATGTCTTTCAGATCAGGCTATGGACATATAACATGTCTAACAGCATAGTGTGGCATATGTCTGTATGCAAGGTGGATAGCATGCTGCATACTGGAGGTGAGTATTGTGGAGGCTGGTATCAGCCATCCACACATGGGCCCTACCCCGAGGGGGTGATGTGTATTCCAATATTGGTCATGCGGGTGCTGTGTGTGCCTGTCCAATGATCTCTGTGCTCATGGATACCACCCTGTCATGTCATGGGTACCTCGGATGACTACCTAAAGGGCCAGGGAGATGTCTCCAGCTCAGGGAGGTGTACTACACTGCACCATCCCTAACACAGTGTCCATACTGTTGACCACAGCCTAGGTGTTTCTTAATGGGTATGGGAGCATTCCCCTAGTGGTGTCATTGCTTATATCATCCACCAGAATGTGCACATATGTCACACACATCACACACACAGCCCATTCTGTATGTTGTTCACAACACTGTGACAACAATTGCCCATAGGTTATGGCCATTCACATCATCACATACACAGATGGCTGACATTTGTCTGTGTGGTATGGGCTACAATGCGGGTGGGGTACAACACATTAATCCTGGTTTATTGTAGCTGACACCGTGTGATATGCACATGTCACTGTAGTACCTTTGGTAGTTGTGAGTCTGTCAACAGGCCAGTAGTAGAACACTCCTGTGACATACACAGGCATCTGTAGCCAAACATCCGTACTGTCTTGTACATCTGTTCTGCTAACATCTACATTGATAATGGTTCATGGACCTGCAGACCATACCCGGCAGTGTTCTGATGCGGTGCCACCATTCATGACTGTTGTCAGCACTTGTGGGTTGATATTATACAACACCCTATCTGTAATGTATGGGCATGCTCAGCACTTGTTCAGAGCTTCTTGGCACGTTATGAGCTACTGCTTAGTTTAGCACCCATTTCACACCAGTCCTCACAGGTGCACTGTCTGTCCATACATTTCCAGCTTGATAACTGTACAACAGCTGTTGTACACACATCACTCACATACCTTGTGAGACATGGTGGTTTCTACAGCCTGTCCACCTGCCACATACCACTTATATACAGGCATGTCCAACTGGCACGTACCAGTGCTATTGCCTGTCACTATGATGACTATGCTGTACATGTAGCAATAGAGCTATTCTCATGTCCACAGTCAATGCACACCTCCCAACATACAACAGTACAGCCTGTGGGGGATGCACATATGCAGCCCTGCTGGAGGTTATACTGTCACCAACCCTGACTGCACCTGACAGTTATGTGAGGTTGTGCATCATGGCAACGCACCCCACACATCACATGGTCTCACATGATCCCCACCACAGGCCACACATATGGAGACACCTTGCACAGTACCCCTCCATACTCTATGTGGGCACCGATGACAGCCCACATTGCCAAACACAAACACACCAACCTATGGCCCACAGACACGTGTGCCCATCACATACAGCCAATAGGGTGTCATAACATACACAACGCACCTGTCTTAGGTGAGTGTCGGCAGTCACACTGCTGTTCCATTCAGCAGGCTACACAAGGCAATAGTCACTTACATCCTGCTGTCCAGTAATTGGGTCTGCAACATAACCTATGCACACATGCCACAAGTCAGCAGGTACGATGTGACTCCCCTTCCATGTTTGTGTGACTGAAGTTGTCACTCAGGGCACAGACTACGTGTGCACGGACATGCAATAGCACACCAGTGTTGTCACCCTGATGGTGTGGTCCACGCCCTGGGAAGCATTTTGCGGTCATCCGGACCTGTTACCACTGTACTACAAATGAGTGTGTCACTCCCAACAGTTGTCCATGCTTCTGCTGTCATTCCACAGGCATCTAGTATACGTCCACTTTGACAGACCCGGCCAAACAACATGATGCTGTGGCACAGCTGACCTGCACCTGTCAGCCCTGGGAGTACGGATCACATGTTGGACTCTTGCTGCTTTTATACTGCCTGTCTTGCACAGTGCAGTATAACAGTCACCACCAGAATGGGAACTGGCTAGTGAAGCATGTGGTCATGTCACACAGTGCTTGACATCATCCTCTGTGATGCACGCAGGCAAGGCACACCTGATACTGCACCACTGCAATATCTCTGCAGTGACTGGGACCTGCCTCTTGGCTCTGCAGACCACACCTGCAATGACTGGGTATAGACAGACCGTACCTCTCAGGAACGTACCTGGACTGGCACACCTACAGCTGAGGTGTCCCCATATTCCACTATGTTGTACACACATCCTGGGTGGTTACTTCGCACAATGCATCACAGGTGCTCCACATGCATATAACTGTGTCCAGAACTACTGCTGCTACTAATGTGAGACTGACAGTAACCCACACTTAACTGTGATAGCTGCACATGTACTGACACATTAGGCGTACACTGTGCATGAGTCATAACCTCCGCTCAGCTGGTTCGACCCATACACCACCTCCAAGACCAACAGTATCCTTGACATGGACACTACCAACATGTGACTGCTGTTCCACACCTGCGGTTATCCCCTCATTGGTGGAACCTGAACATCTGCTACCCACCCTTGTTAGCCACATACCGGCACCACACACTTCACAGCATACACAGTAGATGAGTACTACAACACCAACTACAGATGTCGTATGACAGCGGTAGTTGTTGTCGTGACACACGTGCAGGTGGACAATGCATATGTAAATGCTGAGACATACCCCAGTGCACTTCAATGGCACATACACAACAATGTGGTTCATGCTATTCCACACAGAGCCATGCTGGTACACACCAGAATACAGACGACACTCTGGGGGTGCAGTCCCACGGACATACTTTACAACAAAAGGTGGGGGCTGTTACACAGTGGTGTACATTCCCATGGGTGGGGTGACTCACTGGTCAGCCTCGGTAGGGCCACAGGATCACTCATCACATACTCCATAACTAGCTACGTACACATTACTGCAACACATTCCGAGATGTACCACAGGGCATTATGGTGGTATGTCAGTAGTCATATGCAACACCCACATCTGCTCACACATACAACTGTCACTCTGGAACATGACAGTAACAAGTGATGTTGGCAACATGCTGTCTGATGGCTTCATTGCTAACATTACACCCTCTCACTCCCTGCAGGGCCACATTCCTTGCAGGTACATTGCGGTGTACCTGCACTCACACCTACACAGTATTGACCTGCGCTCTATATGTCCTAGGACACAGGCCCCTTGTCACCCTGCAATATCCCAGGCTGTGTTGTCCACAGAACTCTGAACAGCATGTCTACCCACTGGGACACCATATTCAGTAATAGCCCTGTACCAGACATTGTGGCCCCTGACTGGCACACAGCGACAGTAACACTCCACACAGGTGGTGCCACACTGCACGACTGGGACTATTGTCCTACACACCTCACTGGACTGTTATGCATGGCTATAGGGCACATCATCATGGACATCATTAGTCAAGTCTTTGTTGTGCTCCAGTCCTTTGATGCCAGCTGGGTTGGTCTTGTTGGGGCCACAGCATGCCTCCTACACCTGTTGTACACCTTTCCTACAGTTGCCAGAGTAGTTGATGATGACACGGGTGTCCACACAGCCTGCATTGTCCTCTCGCTGCCATTCAGCACTGTTCTCCATTCTGGTATTGACTACATACACATCCACCTGCACATCACAACATATGTCTCCGGATGTTATGCAATGTGGCTAATGGATGGGACACACACACTGAGGGTGGCATACCATATCACATACTGCAATCCAGTTACACTTGGCTTACCACAGTGCTCAGTCATGGGGCCCTCATGTTCAGTATATGCTTCCCTGAGGTACAGGCTACCACTGAGGGGACTTCCCTGCCTAGCTTTACAGACCACTGCATACCCAGCACCCTTGTTGCTCCACTGGCTGGTACAGACCCCATCCATACGGGTGTCACTGTAACAGATACCGATATGAACATCAAGGTCTCTACCTGCATAACACTTGGTGTGAACATCACCTTTGCAGTACACCATCCTCCCACTGGTTATCACATAGGTGTTAGTCCCCTACATACATGTTGCATTGTACATGTTTGTAAGACACATGTATGACGCACACACTCCTGTGATTACCACATTGCCACTGTGGTGTGGATATCCTTCTACGTGTTCACACATGTCTGTACTGGGTGTGTAGCTGGTACATAGGCACCCATTGTACCTCTGAACACCGGACATATACACACATCCATGGGTACAACACCCCACATAGGGTGTACCTTACACAACAGCTTTACATAACTCAACATTAAAACGTCATGATGTTTATTGAGCTACAACTGTTAATGTATGCAGCTTATGTACAGACACCACGTCTGTACACATTTGCAGACTACATACTCAGGGGTGATGTCTGCTGCAAAGACAGGGCCCATGTCTGCAAATATGTTTATGCATATACTCCACATACACGACATACACAATAGCCACTATGACCATGATGCTCATGGATATGTGCACACACACAACAGTGTGTGGCATGTGCTTGGGGGTTGCATTTCCAGACCGGACACTCACCATGCTTTGGGACATGAATCCTATGTACATCACGCATGGACAGTCAGTAGCAGTGTTCATGTGATACCTCGCTTGCTGGATGGTGGACACATGTACGCCAGGGATCACTGCAGTGGCTGTACTGTGCAGTGATGCAGGTTATACATGGCTCTTCTGTTCACAGGACACTACCCTGGAGAGGTGCCACTGGTGTGCACACTGTAGTTTTTGTTACACATTGACTTGCCAGACTGCATGGTACCCTACTATGAACCTGTGCAGCTATTACATGTCCTTTGTGCATGGTTACTGGTATAGCCCTTCCAGTTAGATTGGCTGTCATGCTATTACAATGTCCCGTGACTATGGGCCTTATGTATACTGTTATTGTACACGCCAATCATGTTCATGTTTGTCTGTCACATCTCTTCTGCTATTCTAGTATGGGAGTAATGTTTGCGTCCTTTGCAAATGCACAGAGTGGAGTACATAGTTATTTCGTCATAACTGTTTATACATATCTTAAGTACATACTACTCACATTACTATATGATACCTTTGTTATGCATCATATGCCTGTTCTCCTGTGTAACATATCTGACGTATCAATGTACTGTACTATATATTACACGTTTTACATGGTATCCCATAATTCAACAATTACTTGCACAGAGGGTCCACCTTAGACATGTCATTGACGTTATATGCCCATACACATGCGTACTGTTACAGTATATCTACATATACTATCCCCTGCTATGGCACATACTTAATGGACATACCCTGCCACTGACAGCGGGTCGTATGACATTGTTCTGTTTAACGCTGTCATGTTGCATCCCTTCTGTGTTGTTTACAGTGTGGCCCACTGCTGGACACACATCTTCTATAATCATTATTACGATCAGCGAGACATCACTACATAAATACCATTCCCCACTTTATGCATGGCGGACACTTTTAATTACTGCAAACCAGGCTATGCATACACTGACATTATGTAATACAGAACATACTATACATACAGTTAGTGTTATGCATACCTTGGTATTGTTCTGGTGTTTCGTCTCTATCTCGCTCTTCTGTATCACTCTTTCAACTGTTATATGGTATGAGCATACATTTTGCATATCTGGCAAGTCATCCTTATATACGTCTATACCTGCAACATGTGGTTTACTGCCACCAATTGGTGGTCCGGTGTGACTAATTATGTGCACTTCAGCTGTGCAGCTACTCCATTCGCCAATTACACGGCAGCAGTGGGGTATAATTGAATTCTACACCTGGGCGTTGGCCATTTTCCCTACCTTCAGGGAGACGGCCTGTATTGTGCTTTGTTGTGTGTAATTGCAACTGCTTTGTGTAAAGCAAAAGTCTATTTTGGGGTCCTGTCCCCCATGGATTGTGTGTGACAGCTTGAGTACGTGGTTCTACATGTGACAGTACCTGTCATCCCACCCGTCTGATAAAGGACTATTGCAAACACCTGTAACATCGCCATTTGTTCCGTTATATGACGGATACAATTTTGCATGGCACCTTTAAATGTCTCTCACAAGGTATGTCAATGGTTCAGCAGATGTAATTGACTAACTAGATGTTTGGGCTGTAGTTACGGTCTGTATTGCTATTGTTTACAGTGTGGGGGATGTAGGCGGGTGTACATAGCATATACGGTTTTGTGGGGCTTGCATTTCTACGTAGTCCATATATATGTGTGTGGGCCCCTTCTCTAATTACAGTGCTATCACTTAATAGACTTCTGTTATGGGAATTTACTTTGGGCCGTTGTTAATTGGTTTCTGTATGGTATGCAGGTGTGGTTGATACTTCCATACCTCCGGATGTATGGCGATATGTGCAGGGATATTTGTAAATGAACGCTATCCCATGTATGTCTGTCCCAGATATTTGCAGTCATTGCAGTGGTGTTGGTGTCAGACCCTCTGTCACATGGCTTGCCACCTTTTCATATGGCCATAGTTGGACACTTGAGGGTCACACAGTGGTGTTTACAGGCTGACATATGGCCACGGTCAGTACACAGGATAGCACATACTTTTATCCTCATTACATACCTATTGTTCTTGGTCCTTCACTACTTATCAGTTTGCATGTAACATTTCCGTTTCTTACATACAGGCATGAGTATTTCCTGCAACTATTGCATATTATGTGGGACATACTAATGTCCTACACTCACGGACAGTTGCCCTTTCTAATGTTTCATGTGAGGACACATCTGCCCAGGGGGGGGGCTGTCCCTCCCAATGTGGGACAGGTGTTTACTGCATGCCTACGGATAGCTATACCTGCACCTACCATAATCATCTACCTCCAAGCTGCCACCTACAGACACACTATGCGGACAGACACACACACACTTTAGTCACACGGGAACACACATGGCACCCTTAACACACACATACACAGGCTACATCACTCACAACCACAGTTGTACATGGTACCTACGTGGACCGCACCGCCAACAGCGGTGACTACATGTCCTTACTATCATCCTATTGCTCACGGTTCTACTGTTCCAGTACTGTGTTCTTTCTGTCTTTCATCCTCCTGGTTACGCGTGTCGGTGTGTGACACATTCCATAGTTGGTGGTATCCTGTTTATTTGTACCTCAAAGGTGTTTAGAATGTCGTCAACCTATCTATATATTTGCAGATGCCAGTGACCCCCTTGTATATCGACATATATCACACTATCGCCCTTTCTATCTGTATTATATATGTGTGTGTGTATATATATATATATATATATATATATATATATATATATATATATATATATATATATAAATATATATACATATCTCGGACAGGGGTGGTGACAGGCACACTACGCCTTTCATTGTGTGTTTGTCAGTGTATACTGTGTTTCCTGGACTCCGCACATTTGTGTCTGTACCTGTCACATTACACACCTGCCATAGGTTAAGATTACCTCCAATCCCACTTTGTGAGGGACAGTCTCTCTTTGTGCAGTTGTGTCCTGCGAAATATTTGTGAACATAGCAAATGTCATGCGACTTTGGGACAAACATATTCCCTATAGTTTATGTCATAGTTACATGACACACTTATTCTGTATCTGACCCACCTACATGTTACAGGACACGGAACACGTACCTGCGACCATTACTAGACATCTATGCAAAACACTGTCATTCTGGTTTTCATCCTGGCCGGGTGTGTTTCATCCTGCTGACATCTGGCGTATGTCCCACATTGGTAATTTGAACTGTGGCAACCCTGTCATACGTACATCTTGCCTAGCAATAGTGTTGGGTGATTGTGTACATGACTGCCTGTTCCACTCCTGGCAGTGGTCATTTTACCCTTCAGAGCAGGTGGTATTTGTTCAGGGGTGACTAATGCTGGTGTCACCTGTTCTGAACATCATTAACCGTGATCTGCGCAGTGGTCGGTGACACTTAGCCCTGTTTTGCGCATATCCGTATAGTCGTATTTAAACATCGCTTACCAGCTGTGGGCAACGCTTATTCCCACTAATGTGTGCTACACATATTCTGATGACCTGTATCTGGAATGCTTTACTCGTGCCGTCGGGATTATGTTACATTCCTTGCGGGACGTGGGACCTGGAACATGCACGACAGTCACTGCATGTACCACTTGGACATCTGGGGGTTGTACACGAATTATGTCAATTTGTATGTGCAGTACACTACAGCAGTTACTCCACACTACACTCACATGGATGACTCCGTTAGTTTACAACTTGATGGGTCCAGTTAATGGTATGTCCATGTGATGTTTATTGGCTGTACTCCGACACTGGGTATGTATAGCACAATTAGGTACACCTGATAATTTGCTACACCTTCATATGACCATGGATGCAGCATGCCGGGGTGACTAATGCCTGTCATGGGTACATCCCCTGCCTTGACACTACATCCATGATTACATTTTGTGGAGCCCCTCAGTAATGCGGCGGGTAATCCGTGATGACTGTGTGTAGGACAGAGTGCTTACACACATGTGCTCCCACTATTGCATCTGCTCCAGTACGCGACAGTTGCTTACTCTATGTTGTGGTGACGTTTGTCACTGTTTGCCCCGTTTGGTGTTTTGCCTCTGACAATCGGGCGTGTACCTACCGATGTACCTGGGAACCTATACACACAGCACCGATAAATGCTGATGGGTGCATCTACTGTTCAGGTGTTGACAGTTCCGTGTTCCCATGGCTGTTGCATGTACAATGTTTGGGGGCTGCCTATGTAGGATTCCACAGTGGGCCACCTATACATCACAATTTACAGGTAGTCATGTTTGTGTGCCATCCATTTTACTGTGTGTGCAGGTGGGGAGGAGTGTCAATCCGTGGGAGCCTACACTGTCAAGGTATGTGTTATACGTTCCCTCTTTGCCAAGGCATAGGCATATTGGGCATGCCTCCATCTGCCTACTGGGGCTGGCACAGTGTGTCTGTGGTCTGGATCCCTCTGTGTCTGTGTTGGCCTTGGCACTTGCGGTGGGCTGTGAGGCCCTCCCCCATTATGACCCTGCTGCAGCTTTTTCCGCAGGATCATATTATGTAGCATGGCACATACTATGAAGATGTGGGCACACGTGCTTGGAGAGTACTGCAAGGCTCCACCAGATGTGTCCAAGCACCGGAACTGTGAGTTCAGCATCCCGAACACATGCTCTATGATGATTCTGGTTTGTGCGTGTGCCTCAATATGGCGTTCTTGCATTGGTGTGTGTGCATTTCTGATGGGGGTCATCATCCACAGCTCCAGTGCATAGCCAGCATCCCCCACAAGGTGACCTTGTGGGATGTCCCCCCCTGACAAATACCTGATACAGCTGTGAGGCATGCCAGATATGGGAGTCGTGGTAGCTTCCAGGGCTGTCACCACACACATCCATGATAATGTCATGGGCATTGCACATGACCTGGCAGTTGATGGAGTGGAATCCCTTGTGGTTTATGTAGCGCCTACCATACTCACCGGGTGGTGAATTAATTTGTATGTGCGTGCAGTCTATCGCACCCAGTACCTCCGAGTAGTTTGCCACACAGTGAAGTGATGCATATTGCTGGCCAACTCCTCCTGAGTTCGGGGGAAGTGTATATGCTCATTGGCATGTGGTAACATGGCATCCAGGAACTGGTGTAGTACCCTGGATGCTGATGCCCGTGAGATCCCAATTATATCTCCAGTTGGCCTTTGAAAGGTACCTGTGGCTAGTATTCGCAAGTTTACACATACCTTCGTGTCCACTGGGATGGGTTCCTCTCTGTTGTTTCTGGTTCTCAGGTGTGGCCGGCACAGTTCTACTATTTGATGTAAGATGTCCCTGTCCACCCTGTAATGCTCTATTATCTCCAGATCATGTAGCCCCTGGTAGGTTACCCTTGGTCTGAACACTCTTCTCCTCCTCCGAGGCCTACGGTGGTTGTCGGCATCATCCTCCACAACACCGTCAGTCTGTAACACATGCTGATGAATCACAGCTATGGCAGCTCCTAACATGTACATTTTAAAAGTTCCCCATCTGTTTACACCTATGGTGCCGTGTTTGGGAATACACAGGTGTGTGTTGGGTGCTTTCACACCTTACACTGTTTTGCTGTGAACACTGATGATGTCATAGGGTGTGTATGTACGATCGTGGCTACAGGGTATCTTCTGTGTTTTATTTACAAAACCACTATTGTGCTGCCTTTGGTGTTGCATTACATTTGGATGCCGTAAATTACATCCTGCCCTTCCATTTACATCTGTGCACGTTACACCTACCATTTGCTGGCATGCATCCAGCTGCCTGCTTTCATTTGTACTTTCCTAGACCTGGCTTATCTTGTGTAATGTGTGCTATTGCCGATCTACTGTGGGTTTGCTTTGCTCTGCTATGACCATTCTCCTGTCTTTGCATTCCAGGTCTTGCACACCTTTCTTTGCAATCCTATGCCTCCCCTATCCTGTTTTGCAGGTTTCTGCATGCAGGCTTGTCTACTGCCGTCGATTGGCCGCCGTATGTTGATTGGTGTTAATTGCTCATTAGTACGCCGATTACCCTGCTTCGGCATTTTCTTCTTTTCTTCCCCTGACCTTCCTTTTTGTGCTTTTGTTCGCGGCGTGTGCATCCGCTTACCGGATTTCAGGCACGAGTTCATCCCCGTACACATGCACTTTCGGGCACCAGCTAAACGGTTCTATACCCTCCTCTCCACCCCTGTCCTTCAGCTTTGCTTAGCAACGGCCAGGCCAGATTTACATTGCTCCAATGTGCTTACTGATACTGTGGCACACCCCTCTGCTGATGTCATGTATCACCTTTGATACACTTCTCGGTGTTATAGCGCTGCGCCATCAGGTACATCCTTAATCCAGCGGGACGTTTGCGATTCAGTATTACCTGCCTCATTTGCATGGCATTGACTACTAATTCATAGTTTCAGCGCCGAACACTGTCGAGGGCCCCTGGCAACCCTTGCGCCTTGCTTGTGGTGTGTTATGCCTACCATTGCATATTATGGTGCAATCCTAATTTGTCTTTCATTGCAATTTTCTGCCATTTTTATATATTTCCTTTGTATTCCAGTTTGCACACACATGTCCTGCGGTTGTACTGTGTGTTACTGTGAACATGACATTAAATGTTGTTTTTTAGGTGTTGTGCATCTTTTCTTGTGCTATTGGCTGTGTATTTGTCCATTGGCATATGTTAACTTTGTAATACATGCGTGTGGTCTGCTTACATAACTCCGATGTTCTGTTTGGGAAAATGTAAACCGTGTTTTTTGGTTTACATTTCCATGGGCTTGCGCTATGCCTGCACCACTTCATGAATCGCTGTATGCCTTCATTAGCATGGTGCGACACTGTGCATGGGGTGATTTGCATACCTATGCCGAGGGCTGCGTAGCTCTGGCGTACACCAGTGGTGCACGTGGGATTGGTTTGTACCTGAATCGCTCAGCAGACATATTTGGCGTTATGCCGCCTACACTACGCCTGCACCTGGCGCAAGCTTCATGAATCCGGGGGATGGTCTATATTAGAACATCGAAGTTTCAAAACTTCGAATGTTCTAATATCGACCCGTATTCAGCGAACGTTGAAAATAGCAAAGCTACAGAAAACCAAATTTTTTCCTAGGGAAAGAATTTGGTTGTCCGTTTCTGTTGCTTCGCTGTTTTCAGCGCTGTGGTGGAAAGTTACGGGTCAGGTTCAGGTAAGTGTGCAATTGAGCGCGGGTTAGGTTAGTTAGGGTACAGGCACAGGTTAGGTATGCGTGCGACTGTGTGGACGTGAGGGTTAGGGCGGGTTAGGTGAGTTAGGGTTAGGGTGCAGGTTAGGTATGTGCGCGATTGTGTGGACGTGAGGGTTAGGGCAGGTTAGGTGAGTTAGGGTTAGGGCACGGGTCAGGTAAGTGTGCATTTGTGTGGACTTGAGGGTTAGGGTGGAGTAGGGGAGATAGGGTTAGGGAACAGGTGAGGTGAGTGTGTGACAGTGACGGACATTAGGGTTAGGGTTTGGGTTAAGGTAAGTGGATAGTTAGTGGTGTATGTATAGTTTAGTGTAGGGTTAGGTGTAAGATTTTAGATGTATGTGTGTGGATTGCTGTTTGTTTGGTGTGCTAGTGTTGTGTGTATGTGTTTTGGAACAGCAATTTTTTTTCCCTTGGAAAATATTCGCTATTCTGTATGTTTGATGTTTTCAGCTTTCGCTGAATAGGGGTTGATATTAGAACATTCGAAGTTTTGAAACTTTGATGTTCTAATATAGACCCAAAGATATGATATGAATAAAAATAATCAAGTTTCACATTTTACAACATTACAGGTGACAAGAAAAACAAAGGGACTCTAAATATGCCTCATAGGAAGCATAAAGCAACAGAGGATATAAAGAAAGAAATGGATAGTGTGACATTAGCAAATTAATATTTAAAAATGCCTTGTTTCAGACAATTCAAGGAATGTATGGGCTTGAATTAAGTGATGTAGCTGTTAAAAAGAAAATCAATGATCTTGAATATTGGAGGATGAGGCCAAATATGGGTGTTACTAAGAATTCCTGAGCCCACTCCTAAGGATGTCTTGGGCACATCTGATGGAGTGAATATCTAAAACAAACTGCTGCTACATGAAGACTTTGCTTATGTTATGGAAAGACCACAAAGGGTTAGGAGACTGCTCAGTGAAGTCAACAGACTGAGACATGTTTCATGTTGCCTGCACTGGTCACAGACAAAAGAACGGCTACTGATGCACACACTAAAACAAAAGGTATTGGGTAAGATTCCAAAATAGTTTATGCTATTGGGAAAGTATTGCAGTGAATTTATCGATGTTGTAGGGTGTTTGTGATAAAGATGCACCTCAGGTGATGTGGAAATAAAGACGTCCACAAGCACTCATTGACATGTATATTTTATTTTGTTTTGTTAGTTATAATTTGTTAATCAGGTAAGCCCTACCTTGCAGATCCAATGTACAGGTGGATGCTGGGAGAGAATGCCATAAAAACATTAACAGAAAAAGCTTGTGATACAACATTATAAAAACATAAAGTGAAGGCATTCAGATGAAATGTCAAAGCAAGCTATATAATTTCTAATAATTTCAGAAAAATCACAGGTATTAGTTAAGAATCCCAAAAATAAAGAAATCAGGTCAAGACCCAAGAGACAGGGACACCATGTAAAATATGCAAAAAAAATACAACCTGCTTAGTGTAAATGGATTAGCCCTGAGCTTTCATAGTATTGAAACTAAAATAAAAAATTCTGCAGGACTAGACCACATATTTATAGGTGGACCATTTTTGAATTAATGAAGGCACAAATCTGTAGCTGGGTAGACATATTCCAAGCATTAAATATCTAGGAAAAAGATGGTTTAAAGACATATATCCATTCAATATGTATCCAAAATACAGAGCTCAGTTAGGTTCAGACAGTAGTCCTAGTCAAGCAAAAGACCTTCAGTGTCATAACTATTGTCTTTGGATGTTGCAAAAATTATTCGTTTAGGAAGACATTGACAAAAAAATGATACTGAAGCATCTTTAAGTAATAACTGGGTTTTGGATAAACAGTATAAACAGTAGGTGCCCTATTCCATAAACATACACATTTTACAGCGTTTTATAAGTTAGATGAAAAAACTGAAGGATTAAACACATCCTTCTGCTGTGTACCAGCAAGAAACCTAATGAAAACCACTATTCATAGCTACTACTACAGTGCCAGTGAAAGTGTTGATGGTGGAGGAACTGTTACTTTATGCTGTGCTTTATTGTGGAGGTGACCAACAAGTCACCATCAGAGGCTTCTGCTTCACAACTCTCTGACACGGTGGTTATGGACAGGTACTGAGTGACAGAGAGCCAGTGCTGGCTGTGTGTTATGTATAGTCCTTATAAGGGTCCACACAACCAGTGGGTAACCCCATCCCATAAAAAAACAAACATTTCCCTGTAACTTGTGGACACCTTAATCTTGGATATTCCAGTATCACATGTGCATTATGTTTATAAGTTGTTATTAAGCTAAACGCCAATGAGATCATCAAGAAGTTTAACCACATCGCCCAGTACAAATGGAAGACTGACAATAACCCTGTTTAGTTACCTTTTCCTTACGTAGCCCAGATGAAAATATGTAATCACCTAGCCAGTCAGCCAGACTAGTTCAAAAGGTTCGTATAGAAGTGCTTTGCTTTATAATACAAGATATTGTCAATTGATCATTAAACCCAGGCCAGCAAGTTGCATTCAAGCGCAACTGCCATACAAGCTCTCGGCGTTCCAACAATAAAGCCACGCCCATCCCCTTTCATTAATAAAAATAGACTCAAGTGCAATAAACCGAAAGGAATGTTCAGGATGTTCTATGATATGTCTAGCCAATGCATTTGTAACATTTCTTTGCTTTATGTCCCATAAATATTCATAAATACTATTTATTTTAGTTTCCTATCCATTTTGCCTATATAAAAACAACAACAACAGGAACATAAAGTACAATACACTACCTTACTAGTGTTACAACTATATTTTCCTCTCAAACATATTTTAACTTGGTTAATGGCCAACTCACTAGTTTCTAAGATGTATTTACAATAACCACAAGAGCCGCATTTCCTCATTGCCCCCTCTGTGGAAGTACTTTTCTTTTGTTCAAAAATATTCTTTAAATTTTTATCTTTCATAAAAGTAAATATGGGTTTCTCTCCCACAATATCCCCAATATCTCTTTCCATATTTAAAATCTCCCAATTATTTGTTAAAATATTGTTAATATAATGACTTTTGTTAAAGTAAGTTGTAATAAAGTGGATGGCGCAGCGGTAGCATTGTCTCCTCACAGCAAGAGGTTCTCCAGTTCAATTTTCGGCTGGGGTGCCTTCTGTGTGGAGTCTGCATGTCCTCCCTGCATTCGTGTGGGTTTTCTCCAGGTGCTCCAGTTTCCTCCCACATTACAATGATATGTTCCTGGAGCATTTCTTCCCAGGCTTCTGCTGAAAATTGGCTTTGTTCCAAGTCGGACTTTCCCAGTTAACAAATGTTAAATAAATAAAGGCACTTTTAAAGTTCATTTTATTTTAAAAACCATCTGATGAAGTTTCTTAAAATAGGAGATGAAAGAGCTTATGTTCATATTGTTTTTAAGTTGAATATAGTATGTCTGTTTTATTTTTCTTAATTGTGGTTTGGTACGATAACTACAGTTTGGCAGTTCACCTGGTTCTTCGCCGTTTTGTGTTTTCAACGTAGAAGGACTTCTTAACTACCACACAGAGATGTGGTCAAAGGAGAGTTTGTTATCAACAGTTATCCAAATCCTTGATGACTATGTCAGATTTAAGTGGAACATTATCTACATAGCAATATGTAGTAATGCTATTTTTATACCAGCAGACAATGTACTGCATTTCTTGGCAATGAGGCTAAGCCTATGATTAACACACAAAACATTCAGGAGAGTTTGATTCTCACAAAGGGATTTGGTAAATAGTTAGCCATAGTCCATTGAAATCAGCTTTTATGCCAGAAAAGTGTATGTCAAAGAGGAGGGGGCCCAGGAGTGAACATTGTGAGATATCACTGGTAATACACTTTTGTCTAGAGCAAGCAACCCTGACTTTAGCAGTGAGGGTTCTGTCCGATATCCAGTTACCTATCCAGCAAACTATGTATGGGTTAATGCTGAGTTGGTAGAGTTTATCAATAACCCCAGCAATAAAGTATCCCCAGCTACTACTGTCCATGTGAGAACGTAGAAACACGCTGGTTATACACGGCAGTACAACTGCATAAAAACTTTAATCTTCGATAACAGACAGATGCATTATACTTATAAAGAATAAAAAAATATATATAAAACTTGTATTTAAAATATTATAAATTCAATGTTTCAAACACCTTGATTTGAGGGTGGGTTTAAGCGACATCCTGCTATTCAAACCAGGAGGTCTGTCAGCATTAAGCAGCAGTATCCACCTCTGCTCAGCCTTCTCGGTTTTATTTCTAGCATCACCTCCCCTCATACTCATCTTAACAATCTCTAAAACTAGAAACTTAAATGTATGACTGACACCTTCCTTTTTAACATGCATGGCTAAGGCATTACTCTCTTTACAATTTCTTATATCTCTGAGGTGTTCTAGGACCCTTTCCTTAAATAAACAAGTTTCAAAACTTCGAATGTTCTAATATTGACCCATATTCAGCAAACACTGAAAATAGCGAAGCTATAGAAAACCAATTTTTTTTCCTAGGGAAAGAATTCGGTTGTCTGTTTCTGTTACTTCGCTGTTTTCAGCACTGTGGTGGAAAGTTACAGGTCGGGTTCAGGTAAGTGTGCAATTGAGCACAGGTTAGGTTAGTTAGGTTTAAGGCGCGGGTTAGGAATATGTGCGATTGTGTGGACGTGAGGGTTAGGGCGGGTTAGGTGAGTTAGGGTTAGGGTGCAGGTTAGGTATGTGCGCGATTGTGTGGACGTGAGGGTTAGGGCGGAGTAGGTGTGTTAGGGTTAGGGAGCGGGTGAGGTGAGTGTGTGATAGTGACGGACCTTAGGGTTAGGGTTTAGGTTAAGGTAAGTGGATAGTTAGTTGTGTATGTATAGTTTAGTGTAGGGTTAGGTGTAAGATTTTAGATGTATGTGTGTGGATTGCTGTTTGTTTGGTGTGCTAGTGTTGTGTGTATGTGTTTTGGAACAGCAAAATTTTTCCCTAGGAAAATATTCGCTATTCTGTATGTTTGATGTTTTCAGCTTTCGCTGAATAGGGGTCGATATTAGAACATTCGAAGTTTTGAAACTTTGATGTTCTAATATAGACCCAAAGATATGATATGAATAAAAATAATCAAGTTTCACATTTTACAACATTACAGGTGACAAGAAAAACAAAGGGACTCTAAGTATGCTCCATAGGAAGCAAAAAGCAACAGAGGATATAAAGAAAGAAATGGATAGTGTGACATTAGCAAATTAATATTCAAAAATGCCTTGTTTCAGACAAGGCAAGGAATGTATGGACTTGAAGCAAGTGATGTAGCTGTTAAAAAGAAAATCGATGATCTTGAATATGAGGATGAGGCCAAATAATGTGTTACTCAGAATTCCTGAGCCCACTCCTAGGGATGTCTTGGGCACATCTGATGGAGTGAATCTCTAAAACAAACTGCTGCTACATGAAGACTTTGCTTATGTTATGGAAAGACCACAAAGGGTTAGGAGACTGCTCAGTGAAGTCAACAGACTGAGACATGTTTCATGTTGCCTGCACTGGTCACAGACAAAAGAACGGCTACTGATGCACACACTAAAACAAAAGGTATTGGGTAAGATTCCAAAATAGTTTATGCTATTGGGAAAGTATTGCAGTGAATTTATCGATGTTGTAGGGTGTTTGTGATAAAGCTGCACCTCAGGTGATGTGGAAATGAAGACATCCACAAACACTCATTGACATTTTATTGTCTTTATTGGAAAGCAATGCTGACAACAGAACTTTAACCTTATCCGCGAGTAGGAGAATTCAGATTGAGGTTAATACAGTGAATATAAACACTACCTCACATGAGCGAGAGGTTATATCTGACAGAAATATAACTACTAATCAGGTAGTTAGGCATAAAGAGTTTGCACAAGGTCCATCTGCTACGAGTACGAATACTAATTCTGCGACAATATCAAACTTTTCACAAGGACGTTTTTTATTGAACAATCCTCTTCCCATAAGAGGGAGATCAAGAAGCCGGGTGAAAATGGGGCAGATATGTCATCACTCCAGCATAGAGGAACCTGCCAGGACAGGCAAAAAGGTGAGACAAGCCTAGTCTTTAATATTTCCACACATGTGTTAACTGATGGGCAACTTCAGCTTTTGAACAAAGGGCTGAGTTTTATACCAGCACAGAAAGCTAATTTAACTGATATTCTACAAGACCTTAGAATGTTTGGCAGAAATCTTACATTAAAGACTATGTTCAAGGGTAATATGAGTGAGCAAGACATTTTTAAAAAACCTAGCACTTTCATTCCACCTGCGCACTCAGGTATAGACACAATCGTGAAAGTATGCGAAAGACAACTAAGGGAGAAATTTGAACATGAAGTAAGATCTACATTTTTCAACATGACGCCAGACGATTATGCAGCCCTACAGGAACTGAAGAATTTGTCTTCACTAGAAATATGATCTGCTGACAAAGGAGGTGGTATTGTTCTTTTAGATAGTGATATGCATTACAACAGTATGATGCTTATATTGAGTGATGCTGACACTTATGCAACTCTATCAGCTAGTGTAGTTAAGGGCATTATAAATAGAATAGAATTTTTGATTTTTGATCTTCTGACTAGCCATATGATTAGTGAACCTATTTTTGAATATTTTAATGTCAAATACCCAGTGATACCTATTGTGTATGGACTGCCCAAAATCCATAAAAGTGAAACAAATTCTCCCATGCATCCAATAGTATCAAGTAGAGGTTGGGCCACTGAGCCACTGTCCATTTTTGTAGAAAAGCATTTACACCCGATTCTTGAACAATGTGAGACTGTGTTAATGGACACTAAGAGTTTTTTTGATAGAACTGAGTGATCGACTTGAATCTATTGATACTAAATGTTATTTTGTAACTTTAGATGTAGAATCACTTTTCACCAGGATCCCTAATTCTTGGGGCATTGAGAACATTACAGATTTACTGTTAAGTAAGGGCATGAGCTATGACAGAGTTAGATTGTTGTGCGCCCTACTTGAGATTATACTTGAGAATAATGTGTTTATTTTCAATCAGAAACATTACTTACAGAAGGTTGGCATGGCAATGGGCACAGCCTGTGCCAATAATTACGCCAATTTATCGCTAGTTCAATGGGAGACCGAGTATATTCTCTCTAACAATGTTTTCTGTACCTCGATAGTTTGGTATAAACGTTTTGTAGATGACATTTTTTTCTTATGAAATGACACCAAGAAACGTTTGGATGGGTTCTTGAGATATATAAATACTTTGAATACCTTTCTTAGGTTTACACATAACTATTCCCTGACTAATATTGAGTTCCTAGATGTAAGAGTGGCTAGAGATGACATCTGTTCAGTTTCAACAATGTTATATAGGAAACCAATAAGGAAGAACAATCTTGTACACAACAAGAGCATGCATCCGAAACACACTAAACGGAATGTATTAAAAGGACAGATTTACAGCATTATGCATTTATATAACCACAATGAACAATTGAGAGCTGCCTTGGGCACATTGAAACAAGAATTTAGAGACAGAGGCTATAAAGAGCATGACACCAATTTTGAGATCAGAGAAGCATGGAAGCATAGGCAAGATAGGTGTGCACCTTACTACACCAAGAGAGACATTGAGCCTCGATCAGATAATAGCGGAATACTAGTTCCCCTTGAGCCACATATGGGAAATGACAAAGTTAGAATGCCTCTTACTTTCTCCAGTAATACTCAAGTGGTTTGTGACGTCATCGAGAATAATTGGGATATTTTATCCACCATAAGTGAATTAGACGGATTGATAGGTAATACACCTCAATTATCCTTCCGAAATAATAAATCCTTGAAAAGACACTTATAAGACTAATGACACCCAGGGAACTATTACATCTGATAGACTAGGGACATATAGCTGCAGGAGGTGCACAGCCTGTACCTATATTTACAGAGGCACAGTCTTTGTACACCCCACATTAGGTTTTCACATTAGTTGTAACTTCTACACTGATTGTACAATGAAGAATGTTGTTTATTTTTGTTATTGCACAGAATGTTACTCTTTTTATATAGGTAAAACTAATCATTTATCTAGGGTCCTAGAACACCTCAGAGATATAAAAAATTGTAAAGAGAGTAATGCCTTAGCCATGCATGTTAAAAAGGAAGGTGTCAGTCATACGTTTAAGTTTCTAGTTTTAGAGATTGTTAAGATGAGTATGAGGGGAGGTGATGCTAGAAATAAAACCGAGATGGCTGAGCAGAGGTGGATACTGCTGCTTAATGCTGACAGACCTCCTGGTTTGAATAGCAGGATGTTGCTTAAACCCGCTCTCAAATCAAGGAGTTTGAAACATTGAATTTATAATATTTTAAATACAAATGTTATATATTTTGTTATCCTTTATAACTATAATGCATGTGCCTATTAATTTCTGACTTGTAGGTTGGTCATATATGTGTATATACATATATTTCCTAGATGTATATATGTATATAGATATATTTTTACAAGCATTTTCACAAATGTGTACTTACCCTTTTAAATTTTTTCATGTGTTAATTAGTATCTCAGTGATTGGACAGTTTGTATTGCATCACAAATATAAAATGAGTTTGTTTGATTTTATATGTAGTCTGATGAAGCAACTGTTATTGGTTGTGAAAGCGCTTAATTCTCTGCTATCGAAGATTAAAGTTTTTATGCAGTTGTACTGCTGTGTATAACCAGTGTGTTTCTACGTTCACATATCCTGCTTCAATGTGGTTATTTCATCTGGAGTTTGGTTCTTTTCATTTTCAATTACTACTGTCCATCTGTCATGTATCACGAGGCTGATAACTTTATATAGTTTCCCACTGTTCGGAGTCAATAATAAATCCAAATATCTAACAGAAACAGAAATTACTGAATAAATAAATTTAAGCCTGGACTATTGCAAATTCTGTATAATTAGAGCAATCTTTCCTATTACATAGTGAAGTAATGCACCACTTTTATAAGTAAAAATTAATCCAATAGTCCAAAAGAGTACTGCCCAAATAAAGTGCAAATCACAATTAAATAGCTTCCCAAAGCATCTTTTGCAATTAAACAAGCAAATATTTATTTTGTTTGGATAAAAAGCACAAATGAGATGAGCTGATTAAATTCAGAAATTTATAGTCATTAGAAAAAAATGATTAATTGAATATACTGCATCTGATGTAACACTAAGAAAAATGAGAACAAAGCATTTTAACTCAGAAGGACATGATTGGCTAAAACATTTTGCCATTCAGTCCCATCAACAAGCATGTTTCTCAATAACAGTGGTAACCTGGTTTGGTGGCATATAAGGATAAAACCTTGACTATGACCCAGATGACCTGAGTTTTATTAGCAGCTTGGCAGGAGCCAGACAGAGAGGGATTGGAAGGAGAGACTGATGACAGCTTACCCACCCTGGCTAGGGTGTAGGGGGGAGTTGTTCTGCTGACTATCGATGAAGATATAGCCAGAAAATAGACAGGGACTTGGCACTCACAAGCTTGTGACAGTATATCTTTGTGTTTGTGTGTGTGTGTGTGTGTGTGTGTGTGTGTGTGTGTGTGTGTGTGTGTGTGTGTGTGTGTGTGTGTGTGTGTGTGAGATCACATGTTAATAGTCATGAGCACAGAAGGTACTCGCAAAGATACAGGCTCTCATATCAGCCAACCAGATGTGGGGTTATGGCTTAATTATAAAAACCCCAGCCATGCAAATTAGCAAAGCTTCTGGATAAGCTCTAGACAGAAGTGAGAGAAGCAGGCTCCGATGCAGGGAGTTGCACATGGGTGAGATCAGCCCTTCCCATGGGTCTTTTCGACAGCTAGTTTGGACTAGGGACATATAGCTGCAGGAGGTGCACAGCCTGTACCTATATTTACAGAGGCACAGTCTTTGTACACCCCACATTAGGTTTTCACATTAGTTGTAACTTCTACACTGATTGTACAATGAAGAATGTTGTTTATTTTTGTTATTGCACAGAATGTTACTCTTTTTATATAGGTAAAACTAATCATTTATCTAGGGTCCTAGAACACCTCAGAGATATAAAAAATTGTAAAGAGAGTAATGCCTTAGCCATGCATGTTAAAAAGGAAGGTGTCAGTCATACGTTTAAGTTTCTAGTTTTAGAGATTGTTAAGATGAGTATGAGGGGAGGTGATGCTAGAAATAAAACCGAGATGGCTGAGCAGAGGTGGATACTGCTGCTTAATGCTGACAGACCTCCTGGTTTGAATAGCAGGATATTGCTTAAACCCGCTCTCAAATCAAGGAGTTTGAAACATTGAATTTATAATATTTTAAATACAAATGTTATATATTTTGTTATCCTTTATAACTATAATGCATGTGCCTATTAATTTCTGACTTGCAGGTTGGTCATATATGTGTATATACATATATTTCCTAGATGTATATATGTATATAGATATATTTTTACAAGCATTTTCACAAATGTGCACTTACCCTTTTAAATTTTTTCATGTGTTAATTAGTATCTCAGTGATTGGACAGTTTGTATTGCATCACAAATATAAAATGAGTTTGTTTGATTTTATATGTAGTCTGATGAAGCAACTGTTATTGGTTGTGAAAGCGCTTAATTCTCTGCTATCGAAGATTAAAGTTTTTATGCAGTTGTACTGCTGTGTATAACCAGTGTGTTTCTACGTTCACATATCCTGCTTCAATGTGGTTATTTCATCTGGAGTTTGGTTCTTTTCATTTTCAATTACTACTGTCCATCTGTCATGTATCACGAGGCTGATAACTTTATATAGTTTCCCACTGTTCGGAGTCAATAATAAATCCAAATATCTAACAGAAACAGAAATTACTGAATAAATAAATTTAAGCCTGGACTATTGCAAATTCTGTATAATTAGAGCAATCTTTCCTATTACATAGTGAAGTAATGCACCACTTTTATAAGTAAAAAATTAATCCAATAGTCCAAAAGAGTACTGCCCAAATAAAGTGCAAATCACAATTAAATAGCTTCCCAAAGCATCTTTTGCAATTAAACAAGCAAATATTTATTTTGTTTGGATAAAAAGCACAAATGAGATGAGCTGATTAAATTCAGAAATTTATAGTCATTAGAAAAAAATGATTAATTGAATATACTGCATCTGATGTAACACTAAGAAAAATGAGAACAAAGCATTTTAACTCAGAAGGACATGATTGGCTAAAACATTTTGCCATTCAGTCCCATCAACAAGCATGTTTCTCAATAACAGTGGTAACCAGGTTTGGTGGCATATAAGGATAAAACCTTGACTATGACCCAGATGACCTGAGTTTTATTAGCAGCTTGGCAGGAGCCAGACAGAGAGGGATTGGAAGGAGAGACAGATGACAGTTTACCCACCCTGGCGAGGGTGTAGGGGGGAGTTGTTCTGCTGACTATCGATGAAGATATAGCCAGAAAATAGACAGGGACTTGGCACTCACAAGCTTGTGACAGTATATCTTTGTGTTTGTGTGTGTGTGTGTGTGTGTGTGTGTGTGTGTGTGTGTGTGTGTGTGTGTGTGTGTGTGTGTGTGTGAGATCACATGTTAACAGTCATGAGCACAGAAGGTACTCGCAAAGATACAGGCTCTCATATCAGCCAACCAGATGTGGGGTTATGGCTTAATTATAAAAACCCCAGCCATGCAAATTAGCAAAGCTTCTGGATTAGCTCTAGACAGAAGTGAGAGAAGCAGGCTCCGATGCAGGAAGTTGCACATGGGTGAGATCAGCCCTTCCCATGGGTCTTTTCGACAGCTGGTTTGGATGGTGTGTGAAGGGGCTGTGCCACAGGAGACTATGACAGCCATATCTGCCTGAATGACAGCTGCCTGTAGCTGGCTTTTATTTTCATCGGTCACCACACTTTCACTGAAATTGCCAGTCTGATAGTAAGGTGGTGGGTGTGGGGGTCAATGGTTTACAAGAAGTGATCCAAAAGCTCACAGCAAAAAAATCATCAGATGTCCCAGGAAAATAAAACAAAAATCTTCATAATGCACAAAAATGTATGTGTGCATGTTAATATATATATATATATATATATATATATATATATATATATATGTGTGTGTGTGTGTGTGTGTGTGCGTGTGTGTATAGTTTTTGATTCAATCCGATTCAGCAAAGACATTGGCATACTTGGGGGAAATTGTTGGTTCCCTTGGACCATACAAAGTATTCTGTGTTAAATTCAAAATAAATGTTCTTTCAACAAAAACAAAAATAAAGTGAATCTAGCAATCAATTACTAACAATGATTCTAACAGATAAGGAAAGCCTCCAGGAATAGCACTTTCTTTTGTTATGGGAGCATGCAAAGAATCCTAGTCCACTACAGCAAAAGTTTCCTCCAAGAAAACTATAATCAGTTTTGATTGCAAAGAAAAAGAATCCCCGGGATTGATTAAACAAAAGTTTCCGTGCAAGAACAGTGTAGCCGCTCCAGCACGGAATATGGCTGCTGAGTGATTCAGGAAACAGCTGATCTGACGTGCATGAGCTTGCCAACACTGTTCCTGCATAGAAAGCCATACAGAATACTAATTACCTCATTTTCTGCTAAAAAACATGCAAATGAGGTAAATTAGCACTTCAGGAAGCAGGCAAGCATCCATGGAACAGTGCTAGTTGCAGAAATGTGTTCAGTTACTAACTGAACACATTTCAGCAAATAAAAAAAAAACAGAGGCATGACAGCTCAAATAAAACCATGTATTATAAACTATAGGCATGCCAGTGGCCAAATATATGGCCACTGGCATAGGAAAGTTTTTAAATTAATAAAAAATCGAAGTATTTTTTTTTGGCTGATCTCGGCCGTTTAAGCATAGGGCAGTAGCGTGCAAATGGGATTGTGCCGAAAATAAAAAAATATATATATTAAAACACAATTTTAGGGGAAATCTGCATTTTTCCATTATAGTCAGTGGCATGCAGAATCAAAACATTACCAGGGAACACTGGTTGTCAAGAGGAAAGGCTTCATGTCAGAGCAGTAACTATGGACTAAGGCAGTGGGGTATGCAAATGAGGGGAAATTTACTGAATCACAAAATATTCTAAGTCCACACACTGCACCTAACCATGTAGGTGTTAGAACGGGATAGTGTAGGCAGGAGGAGCAACTAACATGAAAAGGGGGTATGTCATGCTTGCTGTAAGCACATTGGAGCTCTGTAGCCTGGGTTTATGCTTAGCTAAGCACAGCTAAGTGAGGGTGTGTGTCTCAGGCTGCATAGCTTTGTGTACATTGCCTAAACAGGCGTGTGCGGCACGCACCGTGTCTTAAACGAAAAAAAAAAAAAAAAGAAAAAAAAAACAGGAAATGGCAGCACTGTGTATATGTAAGCAAGGGGGTGTGTCCGAGGCTGTATACCCTTGTTTACCTTGCCCAAATGAGTGTGTGCGGTGTGCACTGGGACTTAAACAAAAAAAAAAACAAAACAAAACAAAAAAAAAAATGGAAATAGCAGCATTGTTTACATTTAGGCAGCGGGTTTGTGCACCATGCCTCAGGGCTTGAAAGGGGTGGAAATGGGAAGGGGGAATAGGCAAAATAAAGGGAAATAGCAAAATACAGCCACTCAAATACAAGTAAAATAGCTGGCAGCTGGAATGTCTCAAAGTCAGCCAATCACACAGGCAACATCTGCAGAACACCACTATAAATTAGGCAAACACCTTCCAGTCTGTTTTTTCTCAAAAACTCTTCATCATAGGTGCACATATATGAGGGAATTTTAGCTGACAAAACTAGCAAAAAATGTTAGGGGCTGCTGTCGCTTTGATCTATCAGTATGAGCAAGAAGCTGGGGGCACTGAGGAGGATAATGCTGACAACTGACTCAGACCAAGGAGGAGAAGACCCAGGGTAACCTACCAGGGGCTACATGATCTGGAGATAGTAGAGCTCTACAGGGCAGACAGGGACATGCTTCAGTAACTCATTGAGCCGTGCTGGCCTTGCCTCTGACCCAGAACCAACAGAGGCGAACCCATCCCAGTGGATACGAAGGTATGTCTAGCCTTAAGAATACTAGCTACAGGTGCTTTCCAAAGACCAGCTGGGGATATCATTGGGGTCTCACAGGCATCTGCATCCAGGATACTCCACCAGTTCCTGAATGCCATACGACCACTTGCCGCTGAGCACATTTACTTCCCCAGCACCTGTGGGGAGAGGACCAGCAATATGCATCTCTTCCACCATGTAGCAGAATACCGGAGGTATTGGGTGCCATAGACTGCACATACATCCACATCAAAGCACCACCTGGTGACCAGGGTAGGGTCTACCTAAACCACAAGGGGTTCCACTCCATCAACTTCCAGGTCATGTGCGATGCCCAGGGTATTATCATGAATGTGTGTGATGGCAGCCCTGGAAGCTATCATGACTCCCACATCTGGCATTTGTCATAGATGTACCAGGCATTTGCCAGTGGGGACATCCTATATGGCCATCAGGTGGGGGATGCTGGCTATGCATTGGAGCCGTGGCTGATGACACCCATCAGAAATGCACACACACCCACACAAGAACTCCGTAATGAGGCACACGTACAAACCAGGATCATTATAAAGGGTGTGTTTGGGATGCCCAAGTCATGGTTCCGCTGCCTTGACATATCTGGTGGAGCCTTGCAGTACTGTCCAGCCACATGTGCACACATGTTCATAGTATGTACCATGCTTCACAATATGATCCTGCAGAAACAGCTGCAGCAGGAACAAAATGGGGAAGGGCCACACAGCCCTCCAGTCATTGCCAAGGTCTCCACAGGCACA